>NC_089768.1:2030000-2037500 GCF_040412425.1 Macrobrachium rosenbergii | reverse complement strand
TACGAAGAACCTCCCATGTGGCTATTGTAGCCCCTCATGTATGAAGGAGAAGTTGAGTGTGCAGGATCTTCAAGTTCTTCGCCGTCCGTTGCCGCCGATGTCTGCGCAAAAGAGGTTGAAGAAACCAAACCTGTCCACTGGATCTGCCTATCTTCACAGTACTAACGTCAAACTTAATACTCTCACTATGAACCCCGACTAACAGAGAATCCAAAATTCCAAATTTCCTGACTACATTCATTACCTATAGTTCCCCCCACCCTTAACATTACTATGTAATTATAAGATCGAGTTGGTCGTCGCAAAGGGAACAAGCGAGAAATTCTTCTTCGAAGAAAACTGAACGTCTTTAGGTAGAAGTCGTGAAAACCGACACTGACTTCCAAGTGGCTGCCGCTAAGAACCTCCGCACTAAGAGAGTACCCCCTTAGCTAAATGAACGCACCCATGATAGAAGGGTTAGCGGCTACACACGGACTAAGAGAATAACTTTCATGTAAAAAGGAGAACGATGCATCTCCCAAGTGACTATTCAGAGCCTACCCATTAAGGAGGGAATGAGGCAGTGTGCCGAGCCGATGACCCTCCGCCCTGCAGGTTGCGGCAAAGGCCAACGAGCGCAGAAGTATCCCAGCGCCGACAAAACAACCTAGGCTAGCCTATGAGAGCACCTCTTTGGACTCTCGTAGGGAAACTATCAAAGACTAGGATACTTAAGATACTCTGAACTTAAGTTCATGTGATTATACTATCACTGTTGCTTAAGATTCTAAAGCCTAAAAAGGAATTTTTCTATCTGGTTAACCTAATAATCACCACACTACGTGAATACTACCTTAGCTAAATGAGCACACCCTAGATAATAGACTTCGCTGTTAAACGTGGACTAAGTGAATAACCTTCCGAGTCTTCGCACGAAGAGAATACCACCTCAGCTAACTGAACGCACCCTAGACAGGAGAATTCGCCACTATACGCAGTGGGGAGAATTGAACGTCACTTAAGTGAAGGAGGAAAACAAAGACGGACTCACAAGCAACTACCTCCAGAATAGAAGACTCTGAACCATTCCTTAGAAAAGAAGATGAAGTGGACATACTCCGAATACTGTGCGGTAAGGCATAAACCTCACACCACACGAGAATTGTGAAGTGTGCCCGCAACTGTGTTCGTGTAGTGAGCGCTTATGAACCAGGAACCAGGAACCATTTCTCCGAAAGTAACTAATCGCTTCCTTCGACAGTGGATGGGAAGGATTCCGCGGAGAGACAAGAAGTGTACACGGAAGCGGACGGAGTTTATCAACCTTAGATAATTATTCGCATCGGACATAAAGATATCCCCGCTGATGCCGGAACCGAACACTTGCAGATAAAGAACCTAAACGAATGAAGCAGTGTTTAAGCCTCGGCCACGACTTCCGGAAGAGAAATACTTATCATTTCCCGCCTAGGAAACTGGCCTAGGAAACTTCCCGAAGCTCGCCCATTGTTTATCTGCAGCTAAAGCCGAAAGAAAGAGATAAAACACCTAACCAATTATCTTAACATTAGAACTTCCGACAAATCTCACGAGGGAGCCCGAAGGAACGTAACAAGTCAAAGAAGATCTCACTGCTAGAAATTTCAGGAAAATAGAAAAATGTACTGCAAAGTGCTGAGCGGTAGCCAGCAACAGCCGAAAACGGAAGAATTTTGACTTTCCGAAGGAATAAGAGAAAACCAGCTATTTCAGTTATGGCAGGACTAAAGATGGAATGACCTTCCTTACGACACAGACTTCCCCATGTCAAGTTGACCTGGTAAAGCTACGGGTTGACTTCTGAAGCTGAAGGAAACACAGTCTAGACATAACTTTAGAGTGTCTGGACTGTCAGCTGTTCGCTCGGCAGTCGCCCGCAACAAGGTTCATCACGCAAGAGTTTGGAAGATAATGGTGAAAATGCGGTTGTCTAAAGATCTTCCGCATGAGGAGGAATATCGGAACTTCCGTAAGGAGCATTAGGAATTCCGGAACCGAGGGTATTAGAGCCAGCAAGGAGCTAGAGTCACCAACGTCTTGACACTACCACAATTCCTGATTACCTGATGAATGAGACCGAATGGCAGAAAGTATACATCTCTAAGTTCTAGTGATCTTGTTCCCCCTGAGTTCTCAGATACGACACGGCAGATACGATGTCGCAAAGCAGACCCACTATTGTGTTGCGCACTAGGACTGAGAAACACCAGAGGGCTTCCTTTACAGCCCTGAGGTTCCTGAAGGTTATGACTCCTCTCGTTCCCGATCCCTCCAGAGGTCCAAAGCCTGGGTTCCTCCAAGGTTGCTCCCCAACCTTGATATGAGGCATCTGAGTACAGATGAACGTCGGGAAGAGGGGAAACTATAGACCTTCCGGATGTCAGATGCGCTTCTTCTGACTATCACAGACGATCTGACAAGCGAGAATCGTTCCAGATTATACCTGTGTTCTCGATGTGGAAGTCCCAGCGATTCCTGAGACATACCTGAAGAGAAAGCATGCGGAGACACAAGACCCTGGAATTAGAGAGAGAGAGAGAGAGAGAGAGAGAGAGAGAGAGAGAGAGAGAGAGAGAGAGAGAGAGAGAGAGAGGGAGGACATTCTCCTAAAAGGAGGACATTTCAAGTGGGTACCGGCTGTTCCTGTTAAACAGGAACCTCTATTTCCACATTTTGTACTTTCAACGATGCATATTTGCCGAAACTGGAGACATGAGTTAGAAGCAACAAGTTCGTTACACTGGCCACATCCCTTGAACCCGGAGCAGCCACACTAATCATAGCTTGCTGTGACGCTACTGCTGACGACAGCTACACAAAATAGACCATGGAGGAGATATCCTCCTCCCTAAAAAACTGTTGCAGAGCGCAAAAGGCGCCCACAACAGAACCCTCTCCGAATGTCCGGATAGTGAGGCGGAAGCTTCAAGAGAAGCCCCTCCTCTTCTGCCAAAGAACGTTGTATAGTCAGGCGACATGTTAACCTGGTATGCCAGCCTTACTGACACCGAAGTGAAGAGGTGTCAGGCAGTACCGGACCGGAGGGAGTATATCATCTTGTTTGAACAACTACCAGTTCTGTCACATATAGCGACTCGAACATCGTTGCTTCGGTAGTGTATGCTCCTCCGGAACCTTGGATTGAGGATATGTAAGGATGAAGTCTACCTTTCGCTTATACTCATTCTCATTGGCTGAAGGAGAACTAATATCCGGTACCGGATCCTCTTCTTCAAATGAACAATCCTTGTCGGACTGGTTCGACCGAGCCGGAGGATTGTCGGACTGGTTCGACCGAGCCAGAGGATTGTCGGACTGGTCCGACCGAGCCGGAACAGGAAAGAGGCAGGCCGATCCCTAGCAAACGCCGAACTCGAAAACCCATAACTGCTACACCTGGGTGCATGAGAAGGACACCTGACGTATCAATCGCGAACATACTGGAGGCACCAAAGTCTAGGTTGAGCAAACCCCGCACCACCCAACAGGGATGACGCAACACCTGGGCAGACCACGCCCACTCCTGTGAGAGAAGAGGCAGCAACACCCGAACCACTCGAATCCGGATGTATCAAAACCGCATGAGAGTGGAAATCCGGAACTGAAGACCCGGAACCAACATGGATGCCTAGACGGAGGGACAGAGAAAACCTGCCGGAAAGTTGAGAAAGAAGAAGCCAAAGGAGGGAAGAAGGAAGAAGCCACACTCGGAGTAACCACCGGAGCGCCCAACGCCGATGTTGGACAGATGGAGAAGGTCCCAACCGGACCGAAACTCAAAGGAGTATTGAAGGGGAAGTTACGAGGTACCGAACCGAAGGTAACAGAACAAGGTAGTTACCAACTATCCTGGAGAATGGAAAGGCTGCGGAAACTATCGGTGCTGATACACTTAACGCTGGCACAGGCAAATCGCAGACTGCCGTAGCATCAACAAGAATCGCAGATGATCCATTACAATGAGTTAACTATTGGTGCTGATACACTGAACGCTGGCACCGGCGAATCGCCAACTGCCGTAACATCCGCAAGAATCGCGGAGGATACATTACAGTTAGGAACCCATAAAGAATGAAATAAGGAGTTGCTTACGCCTCCGCAAACAAATGAGAAGCAACTAGACCGGATGCCTGAGAAACCACCAGATTTGCAAAAGTTGATAAGACAACGGATCCGTAAAAAGTACCCCTTCCCTTAACCCCGAAGAGAGGGGGGGGGGCGCTGAGCTCTAAAATACAGGGTTGAAGCAAGAAAGCCTTGCTCTGCTGAGTTAAAAGCCAAGAAAACAGGATGCGCAACAAAGACCCCGAGAGCCCCCCAAGAGCAGACCGAAAGAATATTGAGAAAGGCAATGGAAGAAGGCTTAGAAGAAAAAGGGGGAAAACGGGAAATTTCCGTAACGGCCGAAAAGGCCATAGATTTCAAAGAAAATAGACTGGTTCTGTTCCCCCTGCCCCTGATAATCTTGATAGACATTATCAAATCAGAAAATTCGAAGAAAATAGCCTGGTCCTGTTCCCCCCGCCCCTGATAATCTTGATAGACATTATCAAATCAGAAAATTGTTTAAGACATGATCATGAATATTGGAAAAACCCGATCGCCAGAATTACCACCATTGCAAGACGAACGAAATTTTAAACCCCCAAAGGAAAAGGAACCTTCGAAGGAGGAGTATTCAAGGAAAAACAAAAATTCAGAACCAGATACATCAGAAACCAAATCTGAACGACCCTCCACGGATCTGGAAACCTTTGTTGCACAGAGCACGAAGCAGGAAATAAAACCGACGATTGATCTGAATGAGAGACCTAAACCCAAAGAAGACCACGCTCAACTACTTTCCTGAATACTTCCTAATTAGAATTCCTAACCTTCTGAGTGATTCCTAATTCTAAATCCACCTTTGAACTTACGCTTTTAGAGGAAGGGGGAAATCTGCTACCAACACTGCCTGCTCCGAGCCGGGGGGGCCGGTAGATCCTACCTTCGAGGTTTGCGGTTCTCCATGACCCCCGGCACCCGTTAGGGCTGGTTCTGGAACAGGCAGGGGGGCTGAAAAAGAACGATTAGTATCTACAACACTATTACTACTATCCTTATCTCTAGTTTCCGTTAATTTAGTCATAAAGCTAGAAAAATAGACTAGACATACTCAGCTAGTAACTTGTCCTCTAACTTTTTGAATAATTCTTCTATCTGATCTACCGACCAAGACTCGCCGCCTATCTGACTGATACTACACTGTGTCTTCCTACATAAAAACACAAACAGAATGTCGATCGTGTTTGAGGGTACTCATCCTACGCTTGCAGGACGTGTAGGGACGATGAGTGTCAGCATCTCCAACAGTAGAAGGCTCTGTCGTCGAAGATGTAAACGAAGTTGAAGTATCGGTGCTAGCAGACGGCGACGTCTTCTTGTTTGACTTATCCAATCGAATCCAAAGTACCGATCCCAAAGTCACAATCGGGAGAGAAGTTCCAAATCCCATCAATAAAGTATCCATCCAGGAGAAAATGCGTTGAAAACAGTCCAAATCGTGATCTGATATCCAAAAACTTGAATGGGAATTTGAACCTCCGAGGAGGGACGGGGGATTTATTTTCCGCCCCATGGATCCTTCTTGAGGGTGGTGAGTTTCCCACATATCTGCTATTCGGCAACACTCGGTGAATGTTGCTGGGGCTTTTTCCACTATATGGGTGGCGAGGGCAGGAGGCGTGGCGCGGGGAAATGCTCAATTTAAACCGCTCGAGTACCTCGGCGGTGTTAGTGGCTCCTGGAATCGAGCCATTTTGTCAACGCCCGCTCCGAATGGTACGCCCAATCGGACCAAGTCTGGCCTGCTTCTCTGGGCTGCTCTCTCCAACGTCTCCTCCACCGCTCGGGGGTAATCTCATACGCCTTCGTAACTGCTTGGCATACGGCTTCCCAGTTTCCCCGATCGTCTGCGGGAAGGGCGTGGTAGGCAACGAGGGCCTTTCCGCCCAGGAATTCAGTGAGAACAAGGGAGAGTTCCGCGGGGGAGAGATCGCAGCACTCCAGGACTCGTTCGGCCCTTTCAAGCCATACTTCGGGTTCGGACTCTGTCCATTTTGGCATGAACGAGTGAGCTTGGCTGAGGACACTCATTCCCGCGGCAGGGGGCGGGGGGGTGGCGTGCTGTCGTTCTAGCATCTGGAGCTCATGGGCACGTTCTCTCTCTCTCTCTTCACATTCTCTCTCCTCTCGTTGTTCTTGAGCGATTCGTTCTCTCTCTCTCTCTTCACGTTCTTTTGCTCTCTCCGCCTTGGCATCGTCCACTCACTCTTGAACCCATGCTCTCAGATCTTGCCCCGATAGTCCCATGTCCTTCCCAGCGGACATGTAGAATTTGAAATCCTCGTTTTGTTGGGCTCTGGTATTAGCCATCTTGGAATAATGGGTAAAGGATATGTCTGAAAAGACTCAGGTTGTCTGAAAAGACTCAATTGCAGGAATCTGAAACGCTCAATTGTTCAGACTGCAGGAGAATGGATCTGTCTGAATAAGACAGGTGATTAGTAAGTCTGAGGAGACTTTTGTTAAAATTTGATATGTCTGGGAAAGACGTGGTGGTTCTTGGCGAACGAATTTTAATATGTGTCTCGGAAGACATAGTTGGATTTTGTCACGCTCGGACTTGGCCGGCTGTAGCGTGAAGTTAAGGAGTTGTTCTAACGAACTAGAATGATCAGTCCCGTAAGGGCTTAGATGTGTGTGAACTACACTGTATAATGTCTCAAAAGGACTTAATTTTGGGTTCCCGCAGGAATGAGTATGAGTCCCGGAGGACTGTTTGGAGAAATTCTCGCCACGTGCGACGTAGAATTTTAGGAGTCTCTGAGGACTGGAATTTGGAGAAATTCTCGCCATGTGCGACGTAGAATTTTAGTAGGAGTCTCTGAGGACTGGAATTTGGAGAAATTCTCGCCACGTGCGACGTAGAATTTTAGGAGTCTCTGAGGACTGGAATTTGGAGAAATTCTCGCCCACGTCTGACGTAGAATTTTAGGAGTCTCTGAGGACTGGAATTTGGAGAAATTCTCGCCACGTGCGACGTAGAATTTTAGGAGTCTCTGAGGACTGGAATTTGGAGAAATTCTCGCCACGTGCGACGTAGAATTTTAGTAGGAGTCTCTGAGGACTGGAATTTGGAGAAATTCTCGCCTCATGCGACGTAGAATTTTAGGAGTCTCTGAGGACTGGAATTTGGAGAAATTCTCGCCACGTGCGACGTAGAATTTTAGGAGTCTCTGAGGACTGGAATTTGGAGAAATTCTCGCCACATGCGACGTAGAATTTTAGGAGTCACTTAGGACTTGGAAATACGATTCGTCCCTTAGGACTTAGAAATTACTAACGGGAAACCCAAAGAAAAATGTTTGCTGGGAAATGAATGGGGAGAAAAAATTGCTACACACGCGGGCATGGGCGGGGGGCGGGGGGTGCAGGTCG
>NC_089768.1:1942500-2027500 GCF_040412425.1 Macrobrachium rosenbergii | reverse complement strand
GTAGAGTTTCAAATCTCTGTTTTTATGGGAGGAAATTGAACTTGTGATTTTTACCATGACTTTCTAATCATTATGAACTTTTGAACTGGTGTGGGAGATTTAATATGAATATTCATACCTCTTTTATATTATTATTTTGTTATGTTACGTTTGCCATATCTTGGCTATGCATTTTACACTTTCCATTATTGTGTTTTGCATTTCATATATTTTTGGGAGTTTTCTATCATGTTTGATTCTTTCGACAGATGTCTGTGGACTTGGGAGTTTGAGAAAAAGGACATGCAAGTCATTTGCAATGTCAATCTCTTTATGTGGTAGACTGTTTTTTTTTTTTGACATGACTTTAGTTATTGATTTGGGGAGTATGTGTGAGTTTGGATATTTTCAGGCTATTAGCCATAATGAGACTTCTTTAATCAGAAGTGTTTTGCAGTTCAGAGTTTAGTTATCTTTTGCAGTTCAGAGTTTAGTTATCTGACTCGATAATTCATTTATTATGCATTTTAATCTTTGCTTTGTTTTATTCATTTCTTGTTGGGTTATTTGAATAATAAACCTATTTTTGTAGAAACAATTGTGTTTCTTTAAATAGTCCATTTAATTGCTTCGAGAGAGTGAGTGAGGTCGGGTGGGTGAGCTTTGGAAAACGATGAGAGAGAGAGAGAGAGAGAGAGAGAGAGAGAGAGAGAGAGAGAGAGAGAGAGAGAGAGAGAGAGAGAGAGAGAGAGAGAGAGGGGGGAGAAAAAGGATGCAAGTGTTATCATGGGTCGAATCTTTATACGTCTTTTTCCTGAAAAAAGATCGCTAGATCACGTTACGTACACTTTCAAAAAAGTGTTAATTCTGTTCTTGTAACAGAGTTAAATGGTGGCAGCAGTGACTCATGATTTTAATGGCAGCGAGCGATGTCCCATGTCTTTAATGGTGGCGAAAGAGGGAGATTACTAATAGACTAATTGGTAACGTTGATACCCAATGCGACTGGGATGTGAGCGTGATGTGTGACCACTCAGTCTTAAGAGATCGAGTTTCATAGGGTGTCGTGATTACGTGTGAAATACGGGGAATTTTTTTTTTCCGTCTCTATTCGAGTATTGGGAGTGGGGAGTTGTGAAATAGATCTGGATGATCTCTAGAGCAATTTTGGGGTTAACAAAATACCCAAATAAGTGTGAATAGTGGCGATTGTGAGTTAATTACGCAAAGTGATGATTTAACAAAAATCGCGCTGCTGTTTTTTCGCTTCGTCTTCGAGTGGGTGACGTCACAGGTTAGCAAGTTGAGAGATAGGTGCTCCGTTTTCTGTTCAAATTGGTAAGTACCCCATTGTCGTAAGTTGCGCAGAACTCCGTTTTCTATTCTTCTTTTAGAGGGGGTAACTTTTACCTTTCTCTAGTGTTCTTTTTGGTTTCTTTTTTATGTTGTTACGCTCAGGGCGTGTGATCACTCACAAAATGCCAGACGATGCAGCAAGCACATCCCAATCAGTTGTGGTACATAAAGTGACGAGCGTTAGCGCGGGAATTAGTAATTTTAAAGGGTTAGTTGACGGGAAGCCAACCCAAAATATAGAAACTTTCATTGAGTCAGTGAACAATTATCTGAACTATAAGAAAATTACGAATGGAGCTGAAGCTTTAACAGAGGCTAAATCATTTCTGGATTTGGATAAAGGAGATATTGGGAAACGAGCACGCAGTTTCGGGTTCAGAAGGTGTAAAACTTGGAATGAACTGCAGAAATTTCTACGAGCTACTTATGGCGGAGTTCAACGTGAATGCGCAGTTCGGAATTTGCGAGAGTTTCTCAAAATAAAGAAGGGCAATGATTCACTAGTCACATACAGTGCGAATTTATTTGATGCAGTAGGTGAGTTAAAGAAATCTATAACAGGTTCTCCATGGGTAACTGGAAATAATATCTCCTTAGATAATTTTGAAAGATTGTTACACTTTGCTTGCCTTTTAACGTCGGTCCCAGATGTAATTGTACATAGTTTTGATAAGAGAATTGATCTGGATACAGGCGAATCCTTTTTGTTTGCACAGATTAATAAAAATCTATCAAAATGCCCGACACTGGACAGTAGTTTTGTACAGGGAGGTGCAAAGATGTCGGCTGCGGTTTCGAAACCACAGAACAATGATAGTCCCTCGCATTCGGGAAATGATGCAACAGTATATGTATATATATATATATATATATATACATATATATATATATATATATATTTATATATATATATATATATATATGTATGTATATATATACAGTATATATTTAATATATATACAGTATATATATACATACAGTATATATATAATTATTATATATATATATATATATATATATATATATATATATATATATATATATATATATATATATATATATATATATATATATATATATATATATATATATATATTATATATATATATATATATATATATATATATATATATATATACAGTATATATATATATATATATATATATATATATATATAATATATATATATATATATATATATATATATATATATATATATATATACACAGTATGTATATATATATATATACTGGTATATATATATATATATATATATATATATATATATATATATATATATATATATATATATATATATATATATATATATATATATATATATATATATATATATATATACTATATATATATATATATATTATATATATATATATATATATATATATTATATATATATATATTATATATATATATATATATATATATATATATATATATATATATATTATATATATATTGTAAAGATTAGCGCCAAAATACGCTATGAAAGCCCCCGCCTTTCTGCTTTGCTCGGCCGATAGATAGGCCTGTCTATTTTGAACCTGTGAGAGGTAGTGGATTCTGGTTCGGGGTAGTTTCAACCAGTGGAAGTGGGTTATAAGAGACGCTCAAAAGATTTAATCCTCACCTCGGGCAGTAAACTGGCTTGCGCCGTTTTCTTTGCTACAGGAGACCGTCAGCAGTTTTCTTTGGTCAGGACATCGCCCCCCACTCTACCCCTGTCCAGAAGCAATAAAAGGTCAGGGCGCAAGAAGCTCGGTCCTCACACACCGCCGCGAGTTTAAGCCGAGAGGTCACGAGTGCAGACCTCGCGCCCCCGCCCTTCTTTCCCTCGTTGCCACATGGAAGTTAACTGCCCTTTGCTCCGTACCCCTACTCACGTGGCCATCAAAATAGCGAGTGGGGATTTGCAAGTCCCAAAGCGAGCGGAAACTCAACTGCGGCCTTTCATCATCACAAGGGCGCCCTTTTCCGCCCCCAACCTACGACTTGAAAACAGTTCCTTGGTGAGGGAGGCCCTTTGTCGACACACACATGTGGACCCTGGCAGAAGACGCCGCTGGACGCCGACGTCAGCCTTAAGCCTCTACAATGTTTTAAAGTACCTAGAACGAGTTGCTTAGTCACGTTACTTCGCCCTTGTGCATTTATTAAACTTTTGGGCCTATAACTTGGTATTCCCTGATGCTTCTTGGTTCAATCCCGGCCCACATGTTCACTGCCTCCTTGCTCTGAGTCACAAGTAACGCCTCGGGGAAGTCCTTGGCGCCCTCAGCGCACACCCAAGTAATTCATTCCTCAAATTCTAGCATTAGATTTGTAACCTGGGTCCTCATATCGTTTCAGAAGGACGATCGTAGCAGAATTCTCCTTGGTCCGTGTTCCTGGCATTCTCAAGCTCCCTCCCACCACCTTCGGAAGGACTTCTGCAGCAGCAATTTAACATGTTTCAGTTCATTTTCCCTTTGATCTTGTGTGTTATGAGAATATACTGATTTTTGTATCTACGTGTTTCACGCACTTCCCTTTGAGAAAGAGCCCTCCGCTCCTTGTACCATTCCTTTTAGTTTGTGTTTTTATATGTCCTGGTTATCTTGCAAGGCCATTTTAGAGTAAAGTAATAAATGTGGAGTCATAAGAACCACCTGCACCAGGAAACATATAAAAAATGGCGACCTGGCCAGTGATTCTCGTAACGATTGCATCCCCCCCTCTCCCCCTTTGTTCTTTGTGTTGCAATTTGTGAAATCAGCAATTAGCTCAGCTAAGCTGGATACGAGACAGATTACGAAACTTTGAAAAGCCAGCACAACAGGCCAAGGAAATTCTGCGTAAGTAAACTGTGTTTATTTAGTGTAGGACACTTTAGCAAAGTGACTAACCCTAGGAATTTTTTTTTATAGTAGGGCGCATGTCAGAGGAAAACGAGAGAGAGGATCGCCGAAATTTAGCTTTGGAAGCCTTTGCATGCGGCTTGCATGCCATTCAATTAGGTTATTTAGGTGCTAACCCATTAAAGGAATAGTGCGCATATTCCTCTTGTGAAAACCTTTGATTTCGAAACCGAATCCTTAAATAGGCGCGAGAAATCGACTACAAACACGTGTTCGAAAGTCAGACTAGCATCGCTGACTCATTTTAATCTCTCTCTCGTTTTGAAATAGGGCGCAGGCGTATATTATGCTAGGTTAACGCCAAGGACGAAAAAGGGTCAACAACCGTTGTCTCGTTCGGGGAAGTCCCGGGTCTGTTTACTTCATTCATTCATTCGGCGCAGACGGCCTATAAGATAAACACACCGGCAGGAGAAACGACCTTGACCGGCATTCGTAGCCCAGTTAGGAATGTGTAAAAATTTGTTTGTTTGATTTTCTTCGCTCTACCAAATTGTTTTGCATTATTGGGGGTCTGACATTATATGTTCTGTATTGTCCTGTTTTTTTTTGTGTTTTGTTTTGTGCTTTTACTACGGCGGTGTGTGTTGCCTATCTGTTATGAATTTGGGATTGCCACCCACCTAACTGCCCTTGAGAATAACACTTCTCCCATAAGTCAGTAAAACTAGCGCTCTCGCTAATCAGACTTCACCTGTGCGGGAATTCTAGGGAGCCTATATATTCTATTCTTGTCCCCAATAAACCCGCTTCGTCGGTAATTTGGTGAGACCAATTCATTTTCAATATCGTCCCCAATAAACCCATTTTGTCGGTAATTCGGGAGACCTATATATTCCAGTCTTGTCCCCAAGTCAGCCCTTTTGTCGGTACCTTGGGAGACCAATCATTTGCTCCTTACCGTCCCGAAATCAGCCCGTTTTGTCGGTAACTTGGGAGACCAAAACATTCGTTCATTATAGTCCCCAGATAAGCCCGCTCCGTCAGTAATTCGGGAGACCCATATATATTCCAATCTCATCCCAAAATAAACCCGTTCGTCGGTACTTTGGTGAGACCAATTCATTTTCAATTCAGTCCCCAGATAAGCCCGCCTTGTCGGTAATTCGGGAGACCCAAATATATTCCAATCTAGTCCCCAAATAAACCCACTTCGTCGGTAATTTGGTGAGACCAATTCATTTTCAATATCGTCCCCAATAAACCCGTTTTGTCGGTAACTTGGGAGACCAAAACATTCGTTAATTATAGTCCCCAGATAAGCCGGCCTCGTCGGTAATTTGGGAGACCCATATATATTCCAATCTCGTCCCCAAATAAACCCGTTCGTCAGTACTTTGGTGAGACCAATTCATCTTCAATTCAGTCCCCAGATAAGCCCGCCTCATCGGTAATTCGGGAGACCCATATATATATTCCAATCTTGTCCCCAAGTCAGCCCGTTTGTCGATACCTTGGGAGACTAAATATTCGTTCATTATCGTCCCCAATAAGCCCGTTTTGTTGGTAACTTGGGAGACCGGAAAATTCCCCGCCGTAGCCCGGTGTGCCTGGGCGGGAGATCATTCCTACATCCTTTGGGGAAAATTCCAAGATTCCCACAGCTCTGGGAAATTAATTCTGTGTGTTACTAGCGTCCTCTCCCACCTGCAAAATGTCGACACGGTCTCAGCAGAGCGAGGATTTCAAGTTCTTCATGTCCTCCGGAAGGAACTCGGCCTTTCCGGGAGAGAACTAAGAGACTGGGTACAGGAGAGGATGGACGCCATACAAGCAGAAAGACAGGCTCAGGAGAAACGAGAAGAAGCAGAGAGATAGGAACGAGAAGCAGAAAGACAGGCTCAGGAGAAACGAGAAGAAGCAGAGAGACAGGAACTAGAAGCAGAAAGACAGGCTCAGGAGAAACGAGAAGAAGCAGAGAGACAGGAATGAGAAGCAGAGAGACAGGAACGAGCAGCAGAGAGGCAGGCTCAGGAGAGACGAGAAGAAGTAGAGAGGGAAGAAAGGGACAAGCAGCGTGCCCATGAACTTGCGATGCTGCAACAGAGTGGCCCTTCGCCTCCACCTACCACCCAGGGGATGAGTGCCTTCAGCCAGGCTCTCGCCTGCATGCCAAAGTGGACGGAGGCCGAACCCGAGGTGTGGCTCGACAGCGCCAAGGCAGTTTTAAAGGCCTGCCCCCAGAGTGCAGCCGAACTTTCCCTGGTGTTGGGCAAGTTCCTTGGAGGAAGGCCCTCGTTGCCTACCACGCCCTTTCAGCAGAAGATAGGGGAACCTGGGAAGCCGTACGTCAAGCAGTTACGAAGGCATACGAGATTACCCCCGAGCGGTGGAGGAGACGTTGGAGAGAGCAGCCCAGAGAAGCAGGCCAGACTTGGTCCGATTGGGCGTACCATTCGGAGCGGGCATTAACAAAATGGCTCGATTCTGAAGGAGCCATAAGCACCGCCGAGGTACTCGAGTGGTTTAAATTCGAGCATTTCCTGCGCTACGCCCCTCCTTCCCTCGCCACTCATATAGTGGAAAAAGCCCCAGCAACACTCACCAAGTGTTGCCGAATAGCAGAAATGTGGGAAACTCGCCACCCTCAAGAAGGATCCATGAGGCAGAAGATAAATCCCCCGTCCCTCCTCGGAGGATCAATTTCCCACAAAAATGGGAACTCGGGCAAGCCCCTAACTTGCCATTATTGCAAGAAAACAGGGCATTCCTCCGAACAGTGCCGGAGCAAGAAACCGGCTCCTCTCTCTCCCAGAAAACCGCCCAATAACTCGCCTGCGCCCTCCACAGGGGCAACGTGGAAAGACTTCAGCCAGACCTTTTGCACAGCGTGCAAGGTTTATGGCTATTCTCCCGCATGGGCGAAGTGCCCGAGCAATAATAAATCAAATACTTCCACCGTCGCCTTGGCCGTCACAGATCCCAAGTCATTAGGCCCTCCCGCCGAAGGGCCCGTATACGTGACCCCTCCACGAGGTAGCCACCCCGCGCGCCGAGTCACTGCATTCGAGGACTCAGGCGCGCAAATCTCCCTCATCCGAAGGGACAGAGTTCCCTATGGAGCTATCGTCAATAGACGAAAACTCGTCACGATCGAGGGAATAAATCAATTTAAAATGATACTCCCTACGGTCCAATTGAGAATCACAAGACCTCACCAATCCAAAATTTGCAATCCTGCAGTAGCAAGCCATCCCCCCGGAGGCTATGACGTCCTCCTGGGCCAGGACTTTACGTCCCCTTCCAAACCACGACAGTTCCGGGGTCCAAATTCCCCAATTAATCCTCCAAATCCGAGTCCAGTGCCCGGCACAGCATCAGTGCCAGTGCCGAGGCCTCAGCCAGATCTCCCTTCAGGAGAATCTCGGCTATCAACTCCTCTGCCAGTGCCACTTGGGCGCACTGAGCAGTGCCAGTCTCCGTCCGTCCAGACAGACGAGACCACTACCACATCGCTACCAGTGCCAGTGCCAATGTCAGTGCCAGAGCCCACCCCTGATTCCCCTACAAGGGATCTAACTCCAAACCCCCCCTCTTCGCCCGGCCTGGTGCCGCTGCCAGTGTCGGTAACAAGAGAGAAGGGTTCTTCTGACCCCAGCGGAGGCTCACCTAAAGGCACGGATTCGCAACCCGGGCCTGAGCTGGTCACCACTGCATGCGAGTCAACCCCACCCCCTCCGGCCGTCCCCTCTCTCTCGCAGCCCGCCGCAGATTCCTCAGCGAGTCATGATTCTGCCTTGCCTTCCTGGGCCGATGAACTCTGCGAACTGCGCCAGTTAATGTCCGAGATGGCGAACAAAATTCCTGTGTCAGTTGTCACAGCAGCTGACCCAGATGGCACCCCTTGCCGCCCCTTGGCCTCGGGCCCTCCGATTCCCCGGCCAAGGACAACGGTCCAAGGAGGAGAGGTTCACGGCGGAATTACCACGGGGTGGGCAATCGCAGGTAGTCCACAACGAGCTCCCGAGCTCTTCTGACCCCTGTGCAAACTTGGCATAGGGCCACCTCTTCATCTTTTGAACATCTTGGCACCTTTCATCAAGGAGAGGATGTCAAGGCCTTCCGCTATCTTCTTCCTTTCCTTTGGAATTTCTATCCCTCATCCTTCTCTGTCGATCTATCCTTTACTCTTTCCCTTAATTACCACCGCAAGCGGCAGTTAACATATGGGATATCATCCCCTTTAAAAATGCATTAATCATTTTATCTTTGAAGCAGTAAGAGAGACAGAGTGGGAAGTGGCACGCCCTTACGCCCGTCCCATGGCACAAGGCAGGCGTGTCAGCTCTTCCTGAAGGGGTCGCGCCCTTTGGGTTTCCTTTCCCAGCCCTTGGGCTGAGAGTTAGCTCTGACCGTCGTCTATTGGCGACGGACGTTAGATTAATAAATAAACAATAAAAACCTCACTCTGTTATCCTTCGTTCTCTGCGTATATTATTTACTTTTTCATTTAATCTTTTTCTTCTATTTTGTTAACGAATCGCGAGTCACAAGATTCCTGCCCTTGCGAGTTTTAATGTTACCCTTTTAATACCAACGGCGTGGCCCGCCCTCAGTAAGAAGTCACGTCCTTTGCTTGTCATTCAGTGTAGTTTTCTTTTAATTTTATTGAGTTAATTTTTGTGGAGAACTTTATCCGTGTCCAGTTCCCCCTCATTTGTTTATCCTCCCATTCATACTTCGAGCGAGTAGCTATTTATAACTTACACTCGCGTTGTAGGCCGCAGACGAAAAAAAATTTAGCGTTGTTTAAGTTAGCGAGTTAAAACCCACGAATAATCTCTTCGCCTCTCTGCGGTCAGACTTCTGTCATCCCATTTTAGCGCTGGCTGGAGGAATTAGCTACTCGTCGAGCTTGTGAACAATTATTGTATTTTGATTGAAAAGGAGAATTGAATTTTGTTATTACAATTTCTGGTAAAGGGGATATCCTTTAAAACCAATGGGGTATTGCCACTCATACCGCCTCTTCAAGGCACAACTAATCGCATGCATGTAATTCCAGGATAGCAGTAAGAAGTTGGTTGATTTACATTTGTTTTCCTTTTACATCCTGTCTTGTAGGTTTTATTTTTTTTTTATTGTTATTTTGTAACTTTGAAGTGTTCTTTGTTTATCTTCTTTTGAGCGCCTTTATTACCCCAGTAAAGTAAAACGAGTAAAGAATGGGTAGAATCAGTACTTGCGAAGTATTTCAGCAATAATTAATTTGCAAGTAAGGGCACCTTTTATTGTATATCCTAAATTGCAATCTGCACCTAAAGTAAACCTTCAGTTTGTTATTAATCAGTGTGGCAGCAGCGTTTTGCAAATAAAGTAAAGTAACAGTTGTAGCAAAGCAGAAGATAGAGTAAAGTCGAACGTTTTCTTCGCTCATTTTTGCTGTTATCAATAGTCGCACCCGCTTAAAGGGTATGAATATCATCTTGCCTGGGGAGCTGTAAAGATTAGCGCCAAAATACGCTATGAAAGCGCCCGCCTTTCTGCTTTGCTCGGCCGATAGATAGGCCTCTGTCTATTTTGAACCTGTGAGAGGTAGTAGATTCTGGTTCGGGGTAGTTTCAACCAGTGGAATTGGGTTATAAGAGACGCTCAAAAGATTTAATCCTCACCTCGGGCAGTAAACTGGCTTGCGCCGTTTTCTTTGGTACAGGAGCGTCAGTTGTTTTCTTTGGTCAGGACATCGCCCCCCCGTCCAGAAGCAATAAAGGTCAGGGCGCAAGAAGCTCGGTCCTCACACACTGCTGCGAGTTTAAGCCGAGATTTCACGAGTGCAGACCTCGCCCCCCGCCCTTCTTTCCCTCGTCGCCACATGGAAGTTAACTGCCCTTTGCTCCGTACCCCCACTCACGTGGCCATCAAAGATTGCAAGTGGGGATTTGCAAGTCCCAAAGCGAGCGGAAACTCAACTGCGGCCTTTCATCATCACAAGGGCGCCCTTTTCCGCCCCCAACCTACGACTTGAAAGCAGTTCCTTGGTGAGGGAGGCCCTTTGTCGACGCACACACGTGGACCCTGGCAGAAGACGCCGCTGGACGCCGACGTCAGCCTTAAGCCTCTACAATGTGGTAAAGTACCTAGAACGAGTTGCTTAGTCACATTACTTCGCCCTTGTGCATTTATTAAACTTTTGGGCCTATAACTTGGTATTCCCTGATGCTTCTTGGTTCAATCCCGGCCCACGTGTTCACTGCCTCCTTGCTCTGAGTCACAAGTAATGCCTCGGGGAAGTCCTTGGCGCCCTCAGCGCACACCCAAGTAATTCATTCCTCAAATTCTAGCATTAGATTTGTAACCTGGGTCCTCATATCGTTTCAGAAGGACGATCATAGCAGAATTCTCCTTGGTCCGTGTTCCTGGCATTCCCAACCTCCCCCCCCCACCTTCGGGAGGACTTCTGCAGCAGCAATTTAACATGTTTCAGTTCATTTTCCCTTTGATCTTGTGTGTTATGAGAATATACTGATTTTTGTATCTACGTGTTTCACGCACTTCCCTTTGAGAAAGAGCCCTCCGCTCCTTGTACCATTCATTTTAGTTTGTGTTTTTATATGTCCTGGTTATCTTGCAAGGCCATTTTAGAGTAAAGTAATAAATGTGGAGTCATAAGAACCACCTGCACCAGGAAACATATAAAAATATGTGTGTGTGTGTGTGTGTGTGTGCGTGTGTAAAGATAAAAAGGTCCATAAAACTTTGAATGTTGCTACCATATATTTTGAGCACTTCCTTCTGTCCCCTGTTCACTGGTAAAATAAGGACACATGATGTGTTACAAGAGTATACATACAAGGCATATGTAGGTGTGGCAGTATATATACTCTTGTAACACATCATCTCCCCATATTTTACCAGTGAACAGGGACACAGAAGGAAGTGCTTGAAACATATGGCTGCAACGTTCAAATAGTGTTTTATGGGCCTTTTTTATCTTCATATACTGTTGTATTACAGTAAAAGATATTCACACACACACACACACACACACACACACATATATATATATATATATATATATATATATATATATATATATATATATATATATATATATATATATATATATATATATATATAATATATATATATAAATATATATATATATATATATATATATATATATATATATATATATATATATATATATATATATATATATATATATTATATATATATATATATATATATATATTATATATATATATATGTATATATATATATATATATATATATATATATATATATATATATCAGTGCAAAAGTTTTTTCATAACAAAAATTCATTATTGTATGCTATCAATATAATGTTTTCTCCATAACCTATAAAAATAGTATATGCTACTTATAAAAATACTAGGCTATATGCTATGAGTGCGAAATTTTTTTTGTAATAAATTATAAAAATAAATGCCTTAATGAGGTTAGGCCAGGACATGGTATTCTAGGAAAGGTTTGTTCCCATCATTTTACACTCACCCCAAAGTTTTCTTCATAACCTATAAAAATATATGCTATCAATATAAATTTTCTACATAACCTAAATACGCTACCACTGTACATGCCCTCCATTCAGACAATGGAGAGGCAAATAAACAAACAACTGCGAGGATAAAGTAAACAAACGCTGAACAACCAAGCCTACACGAGTCACGAGTCAGACGACAACTCACTGCAGTAAAATTAAGCTTCGTGGTCTTATATAAATATTATAATATTATGAAAAATAGTAATTAGAATACCACTAATATGAATATCGCTAATACAGGAAAACAAATCCCTTACTTAGATATGGGCGTTCTGGTGTTGTTGCTACCCCAGGCCAGACAATTCCCGGTTGCTTCGTCCCTCTCTTCTTACAAACTTAAAGAGATGCAGTCGTTCAAGGGTGGTACTTCTCTTGCTTACGACAATGGAATTGCGTGAATGCACTACACGGTAAGAAAATCCGAAAAGGAAATGCGTCACAGCATTAGGATATCGCTTGGACGAGGACCACACGCAAATCGAGATGGTTTATCACGGTTTATTGGTAAAACCCGGCACTCTGTTTGGAACTGTTACCTACTCATATAATTTCATATTTCCGAAAATACGCAGTAAAAATATGTCAAGAAATATAAAATATTATATGAAAACTAGCTGGCATGTCACAGCTGTGATAACGAGTTCAAAATATTGAGATGCATTGATATATATTTACTTTTTTTGATATTTCGTTTGGTATATTCTTTTAGAGAACGAACAAGCTCTTATCGTAGAAAATGGGTAGTTTTAGTATGACACTGAAATAAATGATTTTTTTTTATTAACATACCTTTTAGTGTGTTATTATAGGATAAAACCAGGTTGACATTAAAAGATTTTAACAACGATTTTATGGTTTCAAACCCACTAAAATAAGGCAGGCTAAGAAAGTTCTTAAGGGTTTCTTTTTCCACGTTACTTTCACTATAAAATATTTGTGGGCTTTATTGCAGAAAATATCTAGGATATGCGAAAGGTAACATAAACGTCTCAGTTTTCTCGTATGCGTTCAATTTCTTGATCCAAATACTGGGGACTGAAATGCGCAATGCTAGTAAAAACATAGAAGGAAAAATGGATATTTTGATATTAATAAAAATGGACATAAGTTAAGCTGTTGGCTGGTTTCCTATAAATAATGAAATTGCATTGAAATGGTTCTCTGTGTATCAAAACATCTAAGAAAGGGAGGCATTTGTCTTTTTCTAATTCTAAAGTAAATTTAATGGAGGGTAATTTATTTACATCAATACCAGCAGGCACAGCAGCTAAAATATCGTCAACATATTTATACCACTTTAAAGGAGTATAAATGATATTAGGCAAATATCAATTTTTTTAAATTCCACATACAAGTTTGAGAAGAGTGGGGATAAAGGGTTGCCTATTGCCATACCAAATATTTGTTGGTAGAATCCACCATTGAATATAAACTTACAATCACAAATGCACAACCTAGTGAGTGAAATAATATGACTTATAGGTAGAGTTAATTCATGATGGATTAGTTCGATACTAAGATACTCTTGAACAGAATCTATGGGGACTTTACTAGAAAGAGAACAAACATCAAAACTAACAAATCTATCAGCTTTCTTGCAACCAAGGAGGTTGGAACCTTACTTTTATCATTTTCATCAGTCTGCCAGTAAAGGACCGTGTGTCGAAAGGCCTAGCAACACTCCGTTATTTCAATTTTCCTTCGTGGCATTTGCCTTTATTTATGTATATATATATATATATATATATATATATATATATATATATATATATATATATATGTATATATGTGTATATATATATACAGATATATTTTTACGTGGGTCCTTTGGCTGATGAGTTTAATTATTACTTACTTTGATTTATATTGCCCAGGTTCTGACCTGAAAGGACAAAAGATGCGCCAGTACAAAGGTCATAGAAAATTGAGCTTAAGGCACAGTATATCTAAGGGTTGTCCTAGCAAAACCTATCCTGTCTTATATTCCTCTGACTAAAAGTCTTACACTCTTTGACGGTTAGTGTCTGTTCCAAACAACACAGTTACTTCCTGCTCCCGTGTCTCTTGCGAGAGGCATCTATTCTTCCCAGCTCTAATGTTTGAATTAATTTTATTCTATTTCGAACAAGGCAGAGAGGTCGAACAGTGAATATTTATAATATATATATATATATATATATATATATATATATATATATATATATATATATATATATATATATATATATATAATAATCATTAAGCTACAAATGTCGTTTGAGATCCAATTCACGCCAATTCGGGAATATCATTGAAGGGAAATTATAAGTGATAAATGGGTTGGTACCGAAGTGTCTCAAACGCGACGGTCAAACCACTTACCAATCCATTTATGACTTATAATTCCCCTTCGGTGATATTCCTGAAGTAGCGTGAAATGGATATTAAACGGCATTTGTAGCGTGATGACTGTACATAAATCACGGTGATGTGATAAAATTCATATATATATATATATATATATATATATATATATATATATATATATATATATATATATATATATGTGTGTGTGTGTGTGTGTGTGTGTGTGTGTGTGTATGTGTATGTGTGTGTGTGGTGTGTGTGTGCGTGTGTATGTGTGTACATACATATATAAATTATAAATGTTGACTGAATATATATATATATATATATATATATATATATATATATATATATATATATATATGTGTGTGTATGTATGTATGTATGTATATATATATATATATATATGTGTGTGTGTGTGTGTGTGTGTGTGTGTGTGTGTGTGTGGTTGTATATGTATATATAAGCACATTTTAGGAAATAACATAATTTCGAACGTTTTGAGAATGAATTACATTACACTGCTGTCCTTTTTTTTTTATTTTTTCTTGTTATTTATATTTGAAATTAAAATGTCAGTGTATAATATAAGTTCGTTTTTTCATTGCAGAAAAGGCAGCGAACCTTATAAAGATAAAGAGACAGTCATCATTTTGAAGTGGAATGACTGCTGAAGATCCAAGTCACGTCTTTGGTTGGATCCATCCGGTCATCTGAGTTCTTTCTCTGCGATATCCACTAGTTCAGGATTCCTCTTCTTACTTGTGCTGCTTCTTTTCCCCTTTCTTTCGCAACACTTCTTTGCAATCGAACTGCAGGTATGGCCATATTCTGTCTTAACCTTGATAATATGCATTCATTAGCATTCACTTTAATGAAGCAACATGATCTTGCTGAAAAAGAAAACTTTCGAAAGGATTTTGTAATGGTATTTTTTTCATTTCTGTTTTGCACCTCTTTTACCACCGGTAAATCTTTTCTGTCTGCCTGTCTTGCTCACTCGTCTATCTGCTGATTCGTGTTGTCTACTTCGATACATTGTTTCTCATTCTCCTCGTGAAAAACCATCTTACTTATTCATACTGATAATTTTATTGAGATCAGTAATCCAACACTTTCCCATATTTTCACTGGGAACATATTTGAAGCAGGCTTTAATCTGGCCACTGTGCTGTAAACGAGCGAATACCATGGCTAGGCATGTTAAAAAAAGCTCGATACTTTCTTGAACGTTCACCCTAGCAATATGAACTTCTTTAGACCAGCTTTCAGAAGGTCCCCGTGAAAACTAATTTTTCTTTAACTTTCCCTCACCGAAGAGTGAAATATTTCACACACAAATATATCAGACTAGGTTCATTTCTTTTGCCATGACTGACCAAATCACTACTTTCTCGTCTCGTCCACAAACCTCTTTAGTTATAGTGGCAATAATAATTTCTATTTCCTCGATAAATCACAACATGAACGAATACATATTAAATGTAGACCCAGGAGTTCTTTCCCCTTCGACGCAAAATGACTCTGAAAACAAAACACACGAATATTAGTTTCTTACACAATGGCCTCTTCACCTCAGAGCTTTCAACTCTAATTGGCGAATATAATCGTCTTGCAGCATAGAAGAAATTCGACGAGTTCTACGGTATGTCACAAATATCGTTGTTTCTAACCTTTGAAGTTGTGTACATACAACCCCATGAGCTACATTCCTGACATCTTCAATATCTCGCATTATTGTCACAACAGAAAGGCACAAAGGAAGCCTCCAAAACTCGGTCAATGGAGAGAATGGACAGAGAAGAAAAATAAATATCGCCCTCTTCCAAGGCTTTCTCGTCTCTCATTCGGTATTCAAGAGATGCGCGTTGGCAATGTATTCTTGATCTTGAATGCTGGGTGCATCGATGCCTTATTCTTCACTCAAAATCCCTTTGAAACAGATCCGTCGGATGGACATACAAATTTGACCTCATTATGTTTTGTTCATGGTTGGTGTGAAAGTTCGCTATGTTACAGTCCATTTTAAATAGCAGATTTTACCTTGATAAGATGCGGAATTGTGGACGATCAGAAGCATAATGGTAAATTCGACGAATGTTAGGTTTGGAATCGATATATTTGATCCTCTGTTGTATTCGATGCTAAATTACAGGCAGGAGCTTTTGACAAATTGCAGCACATTTCCTAAAACAAATACTTATGCTGATCAGTGTCTGTAAAACTTTCTTCCTAAATATTGTTTTTGCAATTACTCTTGCCGTCACAGCAATGGTAATCCATTCCTTACATTGCAGGAACTGGCCGTAATTTTAGCCTGTATTCTTTCGTGGGTATTTTGCAAATACTCTTGTCCCCACAGTAATGGTAATCCATTCCTTACACTGCAGGAACTGGCCATAATGTTAACCTGTATTCTTTAGTGTGCATTTTGTAATTACTCTTTTCCACACAGTAATGGTAATCCATTCCTTACACTGCAGGAAATGGCTGTAGTTTTAGCCTGCATTCTTTCGTGTGCATTTTGCAATTGCTCTTTTCCACACAGTAATAATAATCCATTCCTTACACTACGGGAACTGGGCGTAATTTTAGCCTGTATTCTTTCGTGTGCATTTTGCAATTACTCCTGTCCACAAAGTAATGGTAATGCATTCCTTAAACTACAGGAACTGGCCGTAATTTTATCCTGTATTCTTTCATGTGCATATTTTAATCCCTCCAGCAGTTTATTATTTGGCCCATCAGATGGTTTCTCTTTGGTTACTAGTTTATCATTTTCTTAAGCAAATTGTTCATTAGGGTCATTGCATTTTTTATCTGTTTCCAATTTAAGTGTATTTTTTATTTTCTTTATAAATATCTCCAACCTTTTACAACTTACTTTACAACTGGATGCCGTTTGCTCAAAGGTCCTATTCCCAATATCTTTGTCATAACCTGACTCCATTAATTCATACTCAGTCTCATACCATTTGACGAAGCAGAGGGCTCGAGGAGGTTTGTTAGCTATAGCTCAAGACATATTTTATAGTGAGAATATTTTTCACAAGAAGGCATATTTAAAATGAAAAGCTGTAAATTATAGACAACTGCAGCACTTTGGTTTGGTTTTTATAGCCCAGATTCCTGGGAATGACCTTACGAATTTCACTTTTTGCAATGGAATCCCATCTTTAACCTTAACTTCACTGAGTGGGCTCGTGACTGACTCACTGTACTTACCCTGGTATGAACCTGCTTAACAATCTCCTTAAACTTCTGTAATTATGTCTCAAGGAAGTCGATTTAGATATTAATATAATCAGGTAAAACGTTTTTTTAAAATAAATTTATCAAGTTTCAATAGTTTTAAAAATGCAAATCAAAAGAACAAGGGATTTAACTGACAAAACCAATAAGTAAAGATCTTGTATGTACACCAGATGTGTATATAGCTTTTATAATCACAAAACCCTCTTAACTTCTCGATTTCTTCACACTTTTTTTGGATATGTTTGTCACTACAAAGCCTTAGATCCAAATTCAAGAATATGAAGTAATTCTGAAGTCTGCAGCAGGATTCGAACATGCATCCCGAATATCAGAAAGAGATCATGTTGCCGACCTGACCACGACTACCTCACACAGTTAAGGGGAAGATGAATGAGTCTTCCCCTGAGAAATATATTTTAAAACCTATGATGAGATTTTCCGAGACCTTAACTATTGCTGTGATCCGACATCTAAATGTATTTGAAAACCTTACTCTCTGGCTAATAGCTCTTCTTTTGGCACAGGCAACAAGACATAATTCCATATTGCACTTGTTAATAAAAATGACGATATTAATGTTGGTTAAGTCTGAAATTCGTGTTAATATCTGAAGTCTAGCCTTTACAAGATCCGTGTCTTTTATAGCGGAGGCAACATCTCAACTTCTTCATTCTAATACACTTTTTACGGAATGCCTTCTGTTTGAAATGGAAAATGAAACTGTCGCCCTCGCTTAAAGGCTGAAGCACGCACTAAGCCACAATGCACAGAAGCCATTTAGTTGGTATTTGCTCTGGGACGAGCTGCAATACCTTGAGAGTTTTTGTTTGGCTCCTCGAGTTCTTTATCAAAAGTGTAAGAACCCACAGTCCTTTAGAATAACATTTTCCCAAAAATGAAATGTTATGTCATTTCGATTCAGGGTTGTTTTTCTCTCTTTGTTTAAGCAGATAAACAGATTTCCGGGATGTTGCAATATACGTCTCCTTGTGGGTAGCTTCAGTGATATCTAACAAATTCCAAATTTTCAGTTCATTCATGTTCCAAGCAGACATTTCCTAAATCTGACCAGGATCTTTTACGTTTACCGGTTCAGCAGTTATACGAAGTTCTCAGCCAGGAATAATCCTACGCTGAAAGGGGGATACAATACATGTTATGAAAAGCCACTGCCTCTTTAAGGATACCCAAGAACATTCATTTTACCTGATCTCTCTGTTAAGCCCAAAGGTCAATTTAATCGCCTGTCAATCTTGTGCCCCATTAGAATATTGAAATTCTAGACTCTAGGGAAAAGGCGAGGAAGGTATGCCGTGTCGTTAGCGTGGGAAGGAATTGATACACAATATAATATCCGCGTTAACGATTAAATCTAGTTACCTGGTATTGAACACGTATCAATTCGCTTCCTTTCATGAATTTGGAGAACAATTTACAGTATTTGAGTCCATATATTTAATAATTAAGTAATGGCACAATGCTTTGGATGTTAATTATTCATAATTAGTTTCCAACGAATTTCTTCTTAATAAAAGATTTGAATCTGTTAATTTATGTAAGCACAATCTACCCAGTGCAAATTTGCTATATCAAAACACATTGCAGCCTTCCATACTTTCCACTTTCTAGAAATGATACACAAAAAAAGAAGAGCAGCGTTTTTGGCGAGATGGGAAAGGAATTGCGTTTGTGTGACACTTGCCTAACCGACTTTAGAGAGCAAGGTTGTTGAATAGGTATTAGACTCGTATAGACCAACATCAACCGTCATTTTTAAGAGAATTATTGACACAGTAGGCTGTTTTATCGAAGAACATAAGTTTCATATTTGCCTTCATGGAAAGTTACTCCATAGGAACGGATCGATGATAGATCATCTCTGCATACAAATATTTGACAGAGTAGCATAACAGGTTATGATACTTGTCAGAATAAGAAGCAGACGTGAGCGATAAACTTGTGTAGCTTCAGAGTTGTTTTGCTTGCAGAATCTTTAAATTTGAAATTTAACATTTTAAATCTACAGCAAGCATTGCAAAAGAAACTGAAATTACTTCATACATAAACAGTTGTGTTATCAGGAGTTAACATGAGGTAAATTGCTAGTTCATTTTAGATGTCATGCAGTTTTTTCTGGTTAGAGATGGCGCTGAAAATAAGCACAATGATCTACCAGACGACTCTAAAAGAAGTTATAAGCTTATTGAGCAAGGTGACCAAACGGATAACGAAAAATTCCGTGGGAGTAAAGTCGAGACTTGGCTAATGGAACTTCTCTGGCTGCCCATTAAAACTGGAATAAGACATTCAGTGTGTTCTGGCGGACTTTGCTTTGAAAATGTTGACACCAAAGTATTCTAAAGGCCTTCTCGATCCAGGTACCTTATTATTAAAACTAATAATCGTGGGGCATGGTTGGATATAAACTCAGATAGTAAAGACGTAACGAAGATATTATAAAGACCTTTAAATTAAGCACACGTCACTCATAAAACGGTTGCTTCATAAATCAGGAAGTGAAAACTTCGAGAGACATTAAGGAAGAAGTGAAGACGTATCTGTTCAAAAAGAGTTTTGACACTGAAGAATACGGTATTAAAGAGAAGTGTAGGCTTACTTATGAATTTCAATAGGAGGGTTTAAAAAATAAACAAGGAAAATGTAATTGTTTTCAAAAATACTGAAATTAGTACCAGAAACCTACGAAATCGGTGTCATGATAGAAAAGACCTCGAATCATGGGATTAAAAAGGCTAATTGATTTTATGAAGTTGCGGAGTAAGTACTTGTCACCCTGGCCCCTCTCACCTGTTCTTTTTGAGGATGATTGTTTTGCACCTGAGATAGGCTGCAACACATAAAACCTTACATAACATTGCGTAAACTATTCTAAACTCTTTGTTTCTCTCTGCAACTGCTTCACTTCTTGCCAAAATCGGTAGTGTACACTTGAAACCAACCTATCATGAGATATAGACTAGTGCCCTATAATGGTCGAATGGGGTCCAGCGCCATATTTGCATCATAGCGTCTGAGGTATTTTACGCCATTAAGAAAGTGAAGAATACCTTTGTTTATAAATGGTTTTTGAACTATAATTTTTTTTTTTTTCATGTTAGTTTGCATTAGTATTTTGCCTCTCTGTAACATCACACTTGAGCTGTGTTACACTTTCGAATTTACCCACACTTGGCATGTCATCTTTTTTGTCTCGGAGCTTGTCCTTATCCTTCTCCTTATCCTTATCCTATGTGCCATCGACGAGATGGCACTATTCTGATGTCTTTCTAGAGGCCTTCCTATGCCCGGCTGCACCCGTTGCTGTTGTTTGACCTTGCCATCGTCATATCACCAAATGAATGTGTCGTAGGCAATGCATCCTTGTAAACATTGTAAAAAAAAATTATCGTAGACTACAGAAACTAATCTATTTTGAAATGGAATTGAACCTGTTGTTATTATATATATATATATATATATATATATATATATATATATATATATATATATATATATATATATATATATATATATATATATATATATATATGTGTGTGTGTGTGTGTGTGTGTGTGTGTGTATGTATGTATGTATGTATTACTCGTAATAGGCTCCAATAAGACAGGATGGTTTAGATTTCAGATTCTTTAACTTAATTCACACTGCTGAAATTACAATCATAGCATTGCATTGGCTAGAAAAATACAGATTTTATATAAAACAACAAGACCAAAAGATCGAGGGTCATCGTAGAGAACACCCTCATCAACTTTAATGAAAAGACGATGGAAGGCAACGTTGGAAACAATTTTGAGGATAAGGTTACTTATGGTGTCATTTATTAGAATTTCAAGAAGAGCATAAGCAAAAAGACTGACAGCAAAGGGGTCATTCCGAACGAAGGATTAAGCATACCGTCACGGAGATCAAGGTGACCGGAGATTAGGGCAGGAGATCAACGGGGAGGCCACCCCCGGGGTTAGAAATTGAAAACGGCAGATGTTGGGTGGGACATTCACGTAAATACCCGACTGTGCCTGATATCCCCTTAGTGCATTGGTACCTAGAAGAAGATTGTACGACTTTGAAAGCTTGCACTTTGTAAACTGAAGAATACGAGTGTATATATATATATATATATATATATATATATATATATATATATATATATATATATATATATATATATATATGTGTGTGTGTGTGTGTGTGTGTGTGTGTATGCATACAGTTAATTTATGTGGTTATTTTGTAATATATTTATATATTCTGTATATATATATACACACATTTATTTATATATATATATATATATATATATATATATATATATATATATATATATATATATATATATATATTTTTTTTTTCACGTGCATTTATTAATTGCAATGCACGGGCAAGCCCCATGATTTTTATTTAAACATCACGTACAGTGAATATGTGTTGGTCACTAGGACCACACAATTAGCATCGGATAGGCGCTCCCTAGCCCATTAGCAATTTACCACGGCTGACACCACATGTAGAAGTCTCAACGCATTCGGCCTTAATGTCTCTCTTTTGTGTTCCCATTGTACTCTCTTTGTGTGCTCGCCCCTTTCCATCTTCCAGGGTACCAACATCTCAAACGAGAAACAGGATGCCAATCTGAGGGGAGAGATTTTTAACGGTCAACATCGCTTGAACAAAGGCAATTGGGGCAGGAGAAAATCTGGCTTCAACATCAAGACATCTCGTCTACAAGACAAAGGTAAAGTGGAAATTGGAGTTGTTCGACACACATTTCTTTAACTATATTTTTTACTACCCTCATATTCACCCGCCTTGCAACCTCCTTCAGTCTACATGAAGCGGTGTATTTACTTGTGTAACGTAACTCAGAAGTGTTAAGCAGTTTGCATTTTATTTGTTCTTTGAGTGATCCCCCTCTCAGCCTTCAGCATTCCCAAACTGAATGTGTTAATTGTTTTGAAATTGAGTGACAGTGCATTTTATTGGAGAATGGGCGATTGTGAAGCTGTGTAGCAACTGTTATCCACGGTGGCTTCTCCCCATCTTCCCCTGTGAGAAGATCCCTTCAAGATTTTACATCTGGAGATATATTTGTGACCCTATGTTACACGATTCTATTTAATCTTAACCTAATCTTAGAGGTTCTTAAATCCATTATGATTAACTTTATTATAAGGTTCTGTTAACCTACATCTAAGTTTCGAGATTCTTAAATCCATTGTGGTTATCCTTCATGTAGGATCCTGTTAATCTTAAGATATTCTAGAAAAACTTATCTTGCATTGATTTGGTAGTGTAACTATTTGCTTTGTGAATTAATGTAGTTACAGTGCCACGGAGCTAGTGATTGCGCCCCTGTGTATATTTCTGCTGATTTGTGTAATTATATTTTATTAAGTCAGTCCTTGATTTTCCCTTAACCTCCATTAAAATTACCCTTTAAAGTAGCTTTTAACTCTTTTTTTTACAAGTGTGGCCCCTAGTTAGATGCTGTTAGAACTTGAGTAAAAATCAGAAGTCACATTGCAATCACATTGTAGGCCACACTCTGCAAGTATGTATATATATATATATATATATATATATATATATATATATATATATATATATATATATATATATATATATATATATATATATAATATATATAATATAATATATATATATATATATATATATATATATTATATATATATATATATATATATATATATATATATATATATATATATATATATATATATATATATATATATATATATATATATATATGTGTGTGTGTGTGTGTGTACAGTTTGGCTGGGGTAAATCTTTCTCTGCAATATGTTTGCTGTATGGCTTGAATATATTGGCTTGTTGTTATAAAAACTAAATATTATTTTTAGAACTCCAACTCTGACAAAGTGGTCATTCAAATGATAGTGAGAGAAAGTAATTTACTCTGACGCTGCATTTCAGTAACTATTTTCATAAATTGTATTTCACTAGCGATTTGTTTGCTAGGAAAGGCTTTGTATTCCAGTGACATTTTGATCATTTAGAAGCAGAATACCAATAATGATTTTTAAACGCTAAGGTCAAATGCAAATAAGGACAACGGTAACGCGAGAGAATTGATGTGAGGAACAACATCAAGAGAAACAACAACAAGTGTTCCTCCACATAATCACCAGAAAAGCAATCTGACTTGATGAAGTGTCAGCAGGTGTGATTAATGACCCACAATAATCGCCCACCAAGAGCAGCATTTCCTTTGCCTTATTCATAGCGTCGGGGGAAAATAAAAAGAAAGGCGAACACTCCATTAAGAAAAGAAAGTACTTGAGAATCCCATCTTTGCAATGAGGTTTTCACTTCTGAATAAACTTTGTTTGTCTTTTAAGCTAGAAGAGTTGATGATATAAGAAAAGCGCAGTGGATCTTTGAATTCCGAAACACTTCTTGGAAACTGGAATTTGGCGAGAAGCATTGTTTTTTTCATTTTGTATCGAGGGATGAAGAAATTCTGGTATGGATTTGAATTCACCTCAAATTGATTTCCTTGCATTGCAGAACACGTTATATTGCAGCAAAATTCACTTTATTAACTGAAGCTTTCCATACTAAAGGTAGATTCTGGAAAAACTATCCTTCTGTTCATAATTGGGTACATACAGAATGTCGATAAGTAAACCATCAGAGTTATATAATAGTTCCCTCACTTATTTTTCTATGTTGTGCAGATATAGAAAGTAGCACAGTGTGCATAGCATGTATCCTCTGCAAAGTAACTAAACTATGAATAGTTTCTTTTCTGAAGTGCAGCATAGAAATTTAGGACAGCATCTCCGGCTTTTGATCTTAAAGAATTATTACTGACAAACAATGTCGATTACCATTACGGAAACTAAATAGTGGAATGAAAAAGAAAATTTGTAACATTTTGTGCAGGAGATAAAAATATCTAAAATGTTCAAAGTGTTCATACTCACCACCAAGAAATGGAATACAGGGAAATTAAGAAATAAAATAAAATGCACCTTGGCTCATTTATAATTTGACTGAAGCCAAATTTATATATATATATATATATATATATATATATATATATATATATATATATATATATATATATATATATATATATATATGCGTGTGTGTGTATATATAGATATACAGATAGACAGATATATACGCATTCACACTCATACACACAACCGCACAATCTCATATCTTCAAGTTAAAGGAATTCGATAGTAGAGGGGATTTGTCAGTTATTATTTGGTATATATAACCAAAGTTGAATTCTTACTTGATCTTTGGCCTCTAAGTTTGACATTGCCCTTGATCTCGTTTTCCCCATGAGGATTATTAGTAAATTGTGCACACAAGACCTGAAGCCTCTTATTTAAGAAATAAATGAAGTTTTGTTGTGAACTTTTATTATTACTATTTCTAGAGCTATTTTTCATTAGCATATTTTCCAACGAGCTACTATATTCACACACCACCCGAGTATTCAGTTTTATATATATATATATATATATATATATATATATATATATATATATATATATATATATATATACATATATATGTGTGTGTGATATAGATATATATATATATATATATATATATATATATATATATATATATATATATATATATATATATATATATATATATATATATATAAATATATACATATATATGTGTGTGTGATATATATATATATATATATATATATATATATATATATATATATATATATATATATATATATATATATATATATATATATATATATATATATATATATATATATATATATATATATATATATATATATATAAAATTAATTTCGTTGGCTGCCTTTCTGCCCGTGTTGTGTGTGTGTGTGTGTCCCCATTCCTCCGGCTTCCCTACCCCCAAAAACTGGTTTAAGCAGGGTGGCCCTAAATGGGCCCCTCTCTCCCCGGGACCTCAACTCCCTAATGGAAAAGCGATAATCCCCTCCCCTTCCTCTTCCCCTCCCCTCCCCTCCACCTTTCCCATCCCCCCCCCTTCCCCTCCCTCTCCTCTTCCCTTTTCCAGGCTTTGTAAAGATTTTTTTTTTTTTATAAAAGTAATGTACAGGTTTTTCAAATCAAAATACAGTATAACTTGCATGGCCTTCCGAATTTATGAAGTGTTAGATTAACCTCATGTGGTAACTATGAACCACCTGCATTCCGTTTAGGAGCTGAAGATGGCTTCACAGGATCCTGGAGTCTTTAAGAATTTAAGAAGACGTTATAATCCAATGGGCATTTCACCAGGAATGCTTCAGGAGCTGAAGACTGCTTCAAAGGATCCTGGAGTTGTGAAGACGTCTTTCAAGAATAATCTATTGTATTAATTTCCTTGACTGCCTTTGTGTGTATGTTTGTCCCTCCCCTCTCACTTTCCTCCTCCATTCCCTTTTCCCCTTCCCCTTCCCCTCGCCCTTCCTTCCCCTCCCCTCTCTCTTCCACTTCCCCTCCCCTCCCCCTTCCTCCCCCCTCCCCTTCCCATTCCCCTCCCCTTCCCATTCCCCCTCCTTTCCCTTCCCTCTTCCCTTTTCCATGTTTTAGGATGAAAATGTGTTGAGATTGAGAACTATTAACAAAATGTTTATAGATTTGTAAGGACATCATTTAAAAAAATAAAAGTAATGTACAGGTTTTTCAAATCAAAATAAAACTTGCTTGACCTTTAGAATTTATATGAAAAGTTTAATTTACCTCATGTGGTATCTATGAACCACCTGCATTATGAAGACCACAGTAAATACTACTCCTGTCATACAACTGGAGTTTTTAAGATTGAAGGGGATGTTACAATCCAGTGGGCGTGCCTCCAAGAGGTGGAAGAAATGATTCCGAAGACAGATTCTGGATTTCTTCCCTGAAGGGAAGTGGATCTGACAGGAATCCGTTTAGGAGCTGAAGACGACTTCACAGGATCCTGGAGTCTTTAAGAATTTAAGAAGACGTTATAATCCAATGGGCATGTCTTCAGGAATGCTTCAGGAGCTAAAGACTGCTTCAAAGGACCCTGGAGTTGTGAAGACGTCTTTCAGGAATAATATTTTAATAACTGTCCAGAAATTTTCAACATTAAGTGACCCAACGGTATATAACAAAGGATTTTGGGCTGAGCTTTGCTATTTTCGTTTTGAAATGGATTCACAGCTAATTCTAGAACAACAGCAGGCACTACTAGTGATGGTCCGGAAATGCCAATGGCATAATCATTGATTCAATACCCATCAACAGCTGCTCCTGCACCTACACCAAGATACGGTCAATTGTTTGAATATGACCGGAACCTGGTGCTGCCCGTAGACTTTTGCTGACTATTAGTAGTAGGGTTAATTTAGCTGTGGGTATGGATATGGGTGTGGTATGGGTATGGTACGGATATGGGTATGGGTATGGTATGCATATGGGTATGGGTATGGGATAGGCATGGGTATGGGAATGTTATGTATGGATATGGGCATGGGTATTGAATGGATTTGAGTATGGGTAATGGTACAGGTATGGGTATGGTAAGGATATGGGTATGGGTAGTGGTATGTGAATGGGTATGGCTATAGGTATGGGTATGGTACAGATATGGGTATGGGTATCAGTATGGGTATGGTACAGGTATGGGTATGGAACAGATGTGGGTATGGGTATAGTATGGATATGGGTATAATATTAAGTTCTTCGTTGGGCGAGCGGGTTCCGTTCTCAGCTACTCTGTTGGCTGCGAGTTCGAATCTCCAACCGGCCAATGGAGAATAAGAGGAATTTTTTTCTGGTGATAGAAATTCATTTCTCGCTATAATGTGGTTCGGATTCCACAATAAGCTATAGGTCCCGTTGCTAGGTAACTAATTGGTTCTTAGCCACGTAAAATAAATCTAATCCTTCGGGCCAGCTGTTAATCAGCTCAGTGGTCTGGTTAAACTAAGATACACTTAACTTAATACAGATATGGGTATGGGTATGGGTATGGTACAGATAAGGGAACTAGCAAAGACCAGCGATAGCGAGCATCTGCTAGTGTGTATATATATATATATATGTGTGTGTGTGAGTGTGTGTGTGTGTGTGTCTGAGGGGCTCAGAGCTCTGCTGATGATTTCTGGAACCGAGTTCACTCCCATACTATTGCTGCAAGTCCATTCAAATGTAATTGGGTTATATATAAAGTATATATATATATGCATATGTGTGTGTATTTGCATAAAGTTCTTTTGCCTTAGAAGGTTTAGCAACAGTAGGGTATTTAGTATTTAGATGACTGTAATGGTTACAACCTAGGTCTGAAAGTCATGATGCTTACAACTTCATCCCAAGAGACTTGCTAGAACTCTTAGGATGAAGTTGCAAGCATCATGCCTTTTCAGCCCTAGGTTGTAATCACTACAGTCATCTAAATGCTGAGTATATAATTCACTGGTTAGAATCTGCTGATACCATGGCTTCTTATTGACGATTGCCTATCCCCAGTCCTGGCTCAGGAGTTAAACCTTCCCAACACACCAAGAGGCCTATAGTCATCATTATGATCATCATCGCCTCCAATGACGCAATGATGTATTAAATGCCTGAACACCGGACACGTTTGGATATGTTTATCAGGACAAACCGTGAATCTAGTTAGGAGAGAAATATCGAATCCCTTTCCTTCTGAAGCGCGATTTGCCCATGCGCACTACTGAGTGGCCTAATGGTACTCCACTCTCAGCACAATGCGTCATTTCGAATCCTACCATAGCAGGAAAGGGCGTCTTCCGTTTTCTCACGGCTGAATTCAAGCCACGTAGAGATAAAAGTATGCAAAAACTGCGAAGAAATCGCATATATATATATATGACAATACAAGCCCAGTTACTCAAACACACACACACACACACACACACACACACACACACACATATATATATATATATATATATATATATATATATATATATATATATATATATATATATATATATATATATATATATATATATATTATATATATATATATGTGTGTGTGTGTGTTTGAGTAACTGGGCTTGTATTGTCACCTATGTGTCTGTTTACATAAAAAGTAAACAAATTAATATTTCATCAGACATCATACAGCATATTTTTGATCGTTCAGTACAACTCTCTGAAATACTAGAGATAGGTAGGAAATATATTTCTGGGTTAGGAAGATCTTGCGTGACCTATTTACACCCCGGCAAAGTAAGTCTTTAGGGCCGAATTTAAGAAGTTTTATGGAAAGGAAGCTCTTTGAAAGCTGACTGGGAACTTCTTTCGGCTGAATCAGTTTTCCCAGGGTCTTAGTCCTTCGTAGATCGGATCGTTTTCCTAAAGTTTCCAATCCCATCCCAAATGGCCATGCATTATGACAAAGGAAAAAGAAGGTTCCCATTAAGGACGGATGGAAGAGGAAAGACGTAAAAACAGAAAGTTTGTCTATTCTGCTTAACTGCTTATATATTTGAGCATCTACTTATGAAAAGAGATGTCTGTGATAAATAGGATCAAATTCAACGACGTCCCTTTGCGTCATGACCCATTTAATATAAATCATAAGAAGACTCTCAACGTAGTATACCGAGCGGCTTTCGCCGAAATACGACCATTAGTATGCTGGAAGTTAGTCTCCATCTGATGGAGGATCCGGGGTTTAACGTCCCGGGCCACTCAAGGAAGTCTGTTCAAAGGATTTCTGAAAGTAATCCAGAGCCGATTCATGGCAGAGGTAACCACCTATTCCATACACCCGAGTTGCAGTTGTTCACTGACTTTTTCTTTTAAGAGCTCCGAGAGGGTGGGCAGGAAAGCTTCACAAACATTTCGACAAAGGGAAAAGAAAGAAAATCACGGGATTGTGTTTGACACTCAGCACCTGTCCCCTCCCCCCACCCTCTCTCTCTCTCTCTCTCTCTCTCTCTCTCTCTCTCTCTCTCTCTCTCGTTTCTTTAGTGTATTAGCTCGACCTTATGAGGGTATCCTGTGAAACACTCGAGTTCCTGATCCTCGGTTCCTTAACACTCACTGCAAAAGTTATCAGCTAGCCACCTTTTAAACCCAGTTTGCCAATGCCAAATTAAAGCCATATTCTTAGTTGCCTTGCTTACTGACTATGAATTTGATTAACGTATACTCTGCTTAACAAATCAATGATAAATAATATTATGAACAAGTAACACCAAGTGAATAAAGAGTTTAAAAGTTGTAAAAATAGATAAAAATTACAAGGTATGGTATGATGATATATTGTCATAATCATATAAAAATGTATTCACTTTATTACTGTAATCCTTTCCATGTTCTCATGGAGCCTGCTTTGATAATTCTGCTACATATTTGGATGTCTTTAGCAACACGCAACCCTTGGAGTGATCTGTTATCTGCAAAGATTATCAACCTGCTGCGTTGGGGACTGGGGAGGTACATACTGTACAATCTGATTCGACGGTCCGCCGACACTCCCTGGTCGTTACTTTCACAGTGCAGAGAACACGTTAGTCCACATAGTGGGTGTCGGCTGGCTTTTGAAGTCGAATCCACTTCATTCATATAGATTTATACATATATATATATATATATATATATATATATATATATATATATATATATATATACATATATATATATATATATATATATATATATATATATATATATATATATATATATTATATATGCATATATTTACATATATACATATATATGCGTATAATATAATATATATACTGTATATATATTATATATATATACATATATGTATATATATAGATATATATGTATATACTGTACATATATATATATATATATATATATATATATATATATATATATATATATATATATATATATATGTATATATATAAATGTACAGTATGTGTTTAATATATATAATTGCAAAAAAAATATATATATATATATATATATATATATATATATGCATATATATGTAAGGTGAACCTTTTCTCATCGAATGTCATGAAGAATCAAGTGGCTCTTGTTCTTCTCCGACACTCAAATGCATAAACTCCTTGCTTTATTAGGCGCCTTCAGAATAAGGTTTTCAGTTTCTTGCTTCAATAGCCATTGCTTTCTAGAAGTAAAAAGGCTTCGCCTTCATTTCTTGCCTGATATCTTCTTCTAATTTGTTTCTGGGTATCTTTTTCCTTTCCTCTCGTCAGTTCGTTGCTTTTTCGTAAATAAAAGCTCTTTCACGCTCACCATCATTTAACACTTCATGTTAGCTTTCACTTCTAACATATCAAGCATGGCTTGCAGGTTGTGACAAACAGTTCGTCTCACTTGAGTCTGTCTACAAAAACTCAGAAGTTGGTGAAATCTTAAACCCAAATTTTCCACCAACAGCTCCTTTGGAGAAAGCCGTGCAGCAGTTTCAAGAGGTTCGTGTTTGTAGGGCACCTTTACACAGTAATCACGAAAAAGAAACACGTAATACCGCAAAATAAACTTTGAATGGACAAATGATTATTTACCGGGCGCTGAAATGTAACAGACAGTAAGAAGTCGGCAGACAAGATGTTTATTAACCTCAGAAGTTGCAGGGGGCCAGAGATCGTCTAACTGATGCAAACGCACATTAATATATAGAAATACTATTTCACTTATCAAGCAGCTCAATTTGAATGATGAGGCATCGCTGACCGTAGTAGTTACTTAATGATTAGTAACCAATAATTATCCAAAGCGAAGTTAACTTTTCACAATGTGCAATGTCAAAAATATCTTATTGCGATCATTGATGACTCCTACTATTATCTGAGTTATGTCTGCACCAAAGGTCTAATAGAAAAAATGATGCCAGTAACCTTTTTCGGGTGTCTCAAGGCATCGTCTGGTGAGCGGGATAGCAAGGGACCCCAAGATGTGACGTCCTCACCCAGGAACTAATCTGCGATGAATGCAAGTAGCCGTTGTGCGCCTACTACGTAGTTGCGAATATAATGAAGAAGTCGTTGCTAAGTAATATCGTCACAAGTTTCGATGATATTTGTTATTTACAATAGTTGTTATACGAGTATCATAACTATACTAAGTAAATAACACAATGGAGAGAAAAAGGCAGGAAAGAAACGCTGAAGTTTCATTCCACATTCCATGACCGTCGAATCCTCACGAATTCTTTTGAGTCCATTTATGCATATGCCATGAAATAGAAGCTGTGGGGAAATCCAGTTACAGTTTCATGTCTTCCCGAACGATAAAGCAAGGTATATATGGGTAAACCATGTAAAGGCATATATGTGTTGTTGTATAATTACCTGCAAGTTACTATTGCGTGCCAAACTCATTCCTATAAAGATAAAGTTCATTGGAAAAAACGAAACAAAAAATAACAGCACCTGAAGCCATAGAAAGAGGAGACGATACTTTATGACCTCATTTAAGATTTTACCTTTTCCAATAAAGAGTAAACATACTAATATGAGGAAAATAATAGAGCTTGAACATCTTTTTGTCTTAAAGTCTTTGTCTGCATTCATCCTGAAGCAGTAAAAGAAACTAGAAGAATGGCCTCCTTAATGTGTCGATGGAAATTTGCTACGGTTAACTGATATCGGAATCAACCCTATACAGCGACTGTTTTGGGCTAGATTACATTCAAAGGAGAATTGAACATATCTCAGTTTACCAGCATAGGTGCACGTGACTAGTAAAGACAGAGGATCCCTTCTTGCCCAACACCCTGGATATACAAAGAAGAAAGAAGAGAGAGAGGAAAATATATTACGTGTATTTTGATCATTTCTCACGTCTTCCGCTTACAATACCCAATGCTGTCCTTGCCCTAATACATAATTGCAAATGGCTCTGTGAAGTGGATTACTTGATTGAATCTGGTCAGAACAATCGTTTGGCCAAAGCATGCCAGTCGGTATGCAATCCATAGAGCTCGTTTCAAAGACATGAATCATGAAAATCAGAAACATGCTTATTGGGATTTAGCAGAAAGGGTCTACAATGACATTGCTAATGAATATGAAGTTGGTGAGATATTATTATTCATGACCCAAAAGGAACTAAAGAGTGGTAAGTGTGTTTCACAGTAATTTGGCAGAGGCTATACATAACAAAGCCTGCAGAATTTTCTCTGCAAGGCAAATATATCACTGCAATTCAATATTTTCCCATGAGCCAGTTAATCTCTACAACCTGCTGTCTGCAAAGACCTACTATCTGTGCAAGAGTACCCAGTTGTGGGTCACTCCAAAATCTCCATAATGCATCCACCAGATATCTTGATCAAGGTGGCTGGTAGCTCCTGGCAGCAAACTATCAGAAACGAGCTCCAGGCTACATGCGACTTTCTGATGATCAGTTGACCCTCATATGCTTAATTAGACTTATCTACAGATACATATTCTTGGCATTCAAGCATTGCTTGTGCAGTGGCTCTCCCAGCATAGCTTACGAAACTCTGTCTTGAGTTCCAGATTGAAAGTCTCATCCTAGTCAATATTTGAAAGCCAGAGGAGCTAGTATAAAGTTTTATGTTATGGTGTTTTGCCTCTATTTTAGGTCGAAAATGGATAGTGTGTTAAAGCCGAAACGTCCCAGTGGAATAAAATGTTGACTATAGTGCTTGTTTGGCTGTTCCTGCTCTATAGGCGATTTGTAGATGATAGTATTTTCATTTTTGAAGATGAACACCAGGCCAATAGTTTTCCTCAATACCTAAATAGCAAACATGAAAATATAAAATTTACTTTAGATGGGGAGGTGAATAATAAGATGCCATTTTTAGATACTTTCATTGACAAATCCGAGAGTTCATTCTCTGTCTACAGGAAACCCACCTTTTCAGGATTAGGTTTGAGTTTTTTCAGTCACTGTCCAAACATTTTCAAATTAAATGCAATTAAAACCTTAATCTACAGGGCTTATAATTTATGCTCCAATTTCACTTTGTTTCATAAAGAGATGGAATTCTTGGTAAAAATTTTTCGCAAAAAATGGTTATCCAACCAAATTGGTCTTTAAACACATGAGGCTGTTTTTGGAGGGTGTTTACAGTCCTAAAATGCCAGTTGCTACAGTTCCTTAACTAGCTTTTTATTGCAAATTGCCTTATATCTGTGTATCAATTAAGCAACTTGAGAGGGAATTGAAATACTGTTTTGATAGGTTTTATCCACAGATTACTTTTAAATTCAGTTTTCGTAATGATTTTACAATAAAAAGCTTACTACCTTTCAAAGATAAACTGCCTCATTTATTGCATTCTGGTGTTGTTTACCATTATACATGCCCCAACTGCCAAGTGGGGTATTTGGGTAGTTCCATAAAGGCGCTCAAAACGAGACACTGCCAGCATGCAGGGATCAGTGACAGGACAGGTAGAGAGAGACTTAGCAATCAAGCAGCAGTCTTCCATCCGTGAACATTGTAGTAGATGCAATCAGGCAAGACTTAGTATAAGGGACTTTAAAATTGTAGATTCTTGTTCAGTATTGTCTGATTTAAGGATTTTAGAATCTATATATATTCACAAACTTAAGCCACAACTCAACCAAGATCAGTCTTCCTTGCCGTTATCTATAATCTACTGATTTTCTATCCGCTCTCGCTTTCCTGTCATTAGGTTAATTTATCTATTGTGTAATTTTTCTTTTCGTGTTTGTTTGCCTTTTTTACTGTTTCTTAGTTCTGTGTTTTATTTGATGTTTTTTTTTATTTTGTCTTTAGTTTGTTTTTCTTAGTTTTATTGGCTATTGTAATTCACTGAATTGTATTAGTTTTAAGTCACTATGATTTCTTTTCTGAGTAGTGTTTTTTTATGGTAACGTAGTTTATAAAAAAATATTCTCGAGTGTGACCTTTCTTTGACATTGTATTTTACTAGTAAAAAGTTTTATGTTTTGGCGTTTTGCCTCTATTTTAGGTCGAAAATGGCTTATTGTGTTAAAGCCGAAACGTCCCAGTGGAATAAAAATGTTGACTATAGTGCTTGTTTGGCTGATAATAATAATAATAATAATAATAATAATAATAATAATAATAATAATAATAATAATAATAATTATAATACCATCAGTAATTTTAACTCAATACAGTTATAAGAAAACTGCACAGTTGCTTGCATGACATCGCTAATAATAATAATAATAATAATAATAATAATAATAATAATAATAATAATAACAATAATAATAATAAAATGTCATCAGTAATTTCAACTTAATACAGTTATAAGAAAACTGTACAGTTACTTGCATGACATGAGTAATAATAATAATAATAATAATAATAATAATAATAATAATAATAATAATAATAATAATAATAATAATGTTTTAAGATGAGTAGTATCTACTGACTAAGTCCAATGTGCAAAGAGCACGTTATTTCCTTTTTTCAATTCGTTCAAATGCAATTTTCCTCATTAATTTGTTTGTTCCTTCTTCGTTTTTACCTTCTGAATTTGTTATAATGACTGCTTCGTAACGGTACGGTGGCGTATTTCATTATAAAGTTGGTTTAAATGAGGTTTGGAATTAATCATCGAGCTGTTTGGCAATAACACTTCAGTACATACCTGTTATTCATGATCGTCTTTGGTGAGGATGGAGTAGGTAGGGGATCGGGAGGGTAGGGGAGACCTGTGCCATATGGATTTCCTCATGGTGGATTTGTGAGAAAGTAGGAGGGAGGAGGAGGAAGAAGGAAATAATAATAATAATAATAATAATAATAATAATAATAATAATAATAATAATAATAATAATAATAATAATAGCGATGCATTTGTATTTACACAAGTCATAAAGTGAAGAACTGTAGCGCTAATGATGGTAGTCCATGAAAAGGAAAGTTATTGATGATCTAATTCCTTCAAAGTTTTCCCAGGCAGCGCTGGGTTGGTCAGCTAGTATATATATACATATATATATATATATATATATATATATATATATATATATATATATATACTAGTTGACCAATAGCATTTATATATATATATATATATATATATATATATATATATATATATATATATATATATATATATATATATATATACTAGCTGACCAACCCAGCACTGCCTGGAAAAACTTTTTAAAGGAATCAGATCATCAATAACTTTTCTTTTCCTGACTACCATCATTAGTGCTACAGTTCTTCACTTTATAACTTACTGTAAAAACAAATGTATTATTATTATTATTATTATTATTATTATTATTATTATTATTATTATTATTATTATTAGTCATGTCATGCAAGTAACAGTACAGTTTTCTTATAACTGCAGTGAGTTGAAATTACTGATGATATTATTATTATTATTATTATTATTATTATTATTATTATTATTATTATTATTATTATTATTATTATTATTATTATTATATTACCGATGTCATGTAAGCAACTGTACAGTTTTCTTATAACTGTATTGAGTTAAAATTACTGATGATATTATTATTATTATTATTATTATTTTCTTCCTCCTCCTCCTCCTCCTACTTCCTCACAAATCCACCATGAGGAAATCCATATGGCACAGGTCTCCCTTACCCTCCCGATCCCCTACCTACTCCATCCTTACCAAAGACAATCATGAATAACAGGTATGTAGTAAAGTGTTATTGCCAAACAGCTCGATGATTAATTCCAAACCTCATTTAAACCAACTTTATAATGAAATACGTCACCATAACGTTACGAAGTAGTCATAATAACAAATTCAGAAGGTAAAAACGAAGAAGGAACGAATGAATTAATGAGGAAAATTGCATTTGAACGAATAGAAAAAAAGAAATAACGTGCTCTTTGCACATTGGGCTTAGTCAGTGGATACTACTCATCTTCTAAAAACATAACAGACACCTCACAAGTATCGACTGTCCACCTAACCGCGCAACGACTCCTCACTGCTGGGAGAAAGGGCGCTGGTGACTGGTACAATACATTTACACACGCTACCGGAGTCTAAGCGATGATAGGCAGGGTAGCCGATAGGCAGGGTAGCCAATCAAGACTACAGTCTACCCCAAAGCCAAATCAAAGTCCTTCAAAAGAAGGCATAATGCTTACCCCATTCAAATGGGAAAGCAAGCATGTTAAAAGAAGAAAGTAGGTACCACTGATGTTCGGATGGGAAATACTTTTCTTCCGTCATGGATTCATCTACTACAGAAAAAGGATCTCTACTTATAAAAATTATCGAAAGCGTATCTCTACTTATAGAAATTATGGATATAGGATTTCACTGTTGATTTTATCGAGATAATTAACAATTATATTAATAATTATAGAAAATTATGATTAAAATTCTGATACAAAATTGATGTTATAAGGGATTTATTGTTGCAGGTTAATCATACGCATGACAGCTCCTGGAAGAAAACCTGGAGTGCTCAGGTGAAAAATGACCATATATATATATATATATATATATATATATATATATATATATATATATATATATATATATATATATATATATATATATATCACATATGCATATATGTGTATATCTGTGTCTTTATATATATACTATATATATTTATGTATATATGATGTATCTATTTATACATGTGTACAGATACATATAAATATATATATATATATGTGTGTGTGTATGCTAGCTGACTAACCTGGCTCTGCCTGAGAAAACTCTGAAGGACTCATCAAAATGTCCTGCACCTCCTTGTGCTGACTGTCCCTTTTATCCAGAAATTACCGTGCTGACTGTCCCCTTTATCCAAATATTACTGTGCTGACTGTCCCATTTATCCAGGCATTACTGTAGTGACTGTCCCTTTTATCCAGGAATTACTGTACTAACTGTCCCTTTTATCCAAATATTACTGTGCTGACTGTCCCATCTATCCAGGTATTACTGTGGTGACTGTCCCTTTTATCCAGGTATTACCATTCTGACTGCCCATTTGTCCAGGTATTACTGTACTAACTGTCCCTTTTATCCAGATATTACTGCAGGGACTGTCCCACTTATCCAGTTATTACTGTGGTGACTGTCCCATTTAACCAGGTATTACTGTGATGACTGTTCCTTCTAACCTTGTATTACTGTGCTGACTGTCCAATTTATCCAGGTATTACTGTGCTGACTGTCCATTGTATCCAGGCATTACTGTAATGACTGTCCCATTTATCCAGGTATTATTGTGGTGACTGTCCCTTTTATCCAGGTATTACTGTGGTGACTGTCCAATTTAACCAGGTATTACTGTGGTGACTGTCCCTTTTATCCAGATATTACTGAAGTAACTGTCCATTTTATCCAGGTATTACTGTGGTGACTGCCCCATTTATCCAAGTATCACTATACTGTCTGTCCCTTATATCCAGATATTACTGTGGTGACTGTCCCCTTTATCTGGGTATTACTGTGGTGAATGTCCCTTTTATCTAGGTATTACTGTGGTGACTGTCCCATTTATCCAAGTATCACTATACTGTCTGTCACTTTTATCCAGATATTACTGTGGTGACTGTCCCATTTAACCCCCACTAAACCTAAACACATCCCCCACTTAACTGAAACAGCCCCACAAAACCTAAGCACACCCCCACTAAACCTAAACACACCCCCTACTAAACTAAATACATTCCCACCAAGCCTAAACACACACCCCACTAAACCTAAACACAGATCTTGATACAGAATTATTAATCACAAGAAAGACAAGCATTTTCGATATTATATTTCCAGGGTGTCGAGTAAATTAAATGAGGTATGATAAACCCATAGAGTTTATTTACCACATTAGTTACTAAGTCTATGGGCAGCACCAAGCCCCGTTTCAGGAGAAGGGAAGGGGGATGGGGGGAGGGGAAGGGGAAGGGGAATAGGATACGTACTTGAAACCTACCCTATTACCTAAGTTGGGTGAAATGATGGCCACGGGCCAAATTTTGTCTAGATTAGTCAAGCAGTTCAGATTTCCATAGCACACAAAGTTACAAACATTCACACATACAAACATTTACTTTTATATATAAGATATGTATACATAATGTATAAATATATATGTATATATATATGTATACATATATTTGCATATGTATATATGAGTATTTATATATATATATATATATATATATATATATATATATATATATATATATATATATATATATATATATATATATATAGAGGACCTCAATAATGCGGAAGGTTCAAAAGAGGAGATTCTTTTATTTACCAGCTTTCAGAGGCGCAACTACCTCCATCTTCAAAGAACCAAATAATGAAAAACACATATATGTCATGCATATATATAAGCACAAGATCGTCAGCAGCTTACTTGTCCTAATCCTGACTTGTGTCCCAGGAGGTCTTGTCCCACAGGGGTCGCTTTCTTGTGAACTTTGCAGCTGTTTTCTTTAGCTGCAAAGGTCACAAGACCTAATTCCCAGGTGACAGGTCAGGATTAGGAGAAGTAACCAGTTGATGATCTTATGCTTATATATATATATTTGTCATGTATGTGTTTTTCATTATTGGTTCCTTGGAGATGGAGTCGGACGTGCCTCTGAAAGCTTGTAAATAAAGAATCCCTCTTTTGAACCTTCCGTATTATTGAGGCCCTGTGCGGTGTATTTATTTTATACACCGTGAACTTGCGTGGTTTGGAGTATACTGTGTATATATACATATATAGATATATATGTATACATATGTATGTATATATATGTATATATATATGTATATATGTATATATATATGTATATATATACATATATATATATATATATATGTATATATATGTGTCTATATATATGTATATATATATACCCACAATATATGTTTATATATACATATATATTATGTAATATATATATATATATATATATATATATATATATATTATATATATATATATATAAGACATGAAAGAAATGACGACAATGTGCATTTTATATTTATTTATTGTACTTCAATACTATAAACCAACAAGTCGAAAATGGGATGTCCAATGAAATATGTACAGTAATGCCAAAAGGAGGTATTTGTAAAGACAGTATTTTTATTTTCTTACATGTTTCATTTATTTGAACCGTCTTCATTTGTCCAACAGAAGGTAAGTAACATACACATAATACACAACTTAAAAATTTACATTGTTAAACAGTTATAGGACAATATTATGTTTGGAAGTTGTATTTATAAAACACTGAAGCTGATATATGAAAATTCTCGACTGGTCAGATAAGAGCAGTGACTGGATTGACCTTTTCTGGCACTATTGATCAAAAAGGATTCAGGATTAGAAAGAGAGAGGTTTTTGCTCAACATGCGTTATTTTGTAAGTGGTTCGAAATCCTGTTTCATCTAAGAAATATAAACTTGATATTCTTTTTATTTTGTGATGCTACATATTTGTTAATTGTGTTGCAAAATAATAATAAAGCACATGCTCATAGACCATATTCATTCTATTACTTCACAACAACTAATGCAAAGAGGAAATAAAATTGTTTGATCATGGACCCAACCATAATTCTTCCTCTGCATTACAATATATGCAGATTTCACAATAGCCTCCTGTGTAAGGAACAGAATTTGTATTTAATAGAAAATGTTATGGCATATGTAGTGAACATGAATTCGTTTGATATATGAAGAACCTTCGATTATAGATAAAAAAAAGGGGCAATTACCTTAAAGTTTATTAATCACATGAACAGCGAGTAATCATAACAGCTACTCTGGCATGGCCATTGGAATTTTGGTGTAATAAAGTCTTATGCTTTATTAATCAATATTTCTTACTGTCAAAGCCAAATGGGTGGGCACCATACTGAGGCCGTGATAAATCAGCAGCATTAAAAGAGCTGCATCAAAAAGAACCTTTTCCAAACAAAGAACGACCTTCGACCTGACGGTCATTATCCTGTCAGACTGCGGCATGGCATGCAACAGAAAGCACACAAAATCATACCGGACCTCTTTAATGCTGATCTACTGAAAGGCCCAGGGAGTTTTGGTTACAATAGCGTAGCTTCCTGTAAGAAATCTGAGCTACGCATGATCTTGATGGGAGTCATGGGAGACACCTTTGCAAGTATGATGTTGGTGGTGGCAGTGTAGCCCACTTATGGGCTCATGGTGTTCTCGTGTAAGATACCTCTATGGTATGGAGTTGTGGTATTTGGCACAACTCTTGGTTTTTATCAAAGGTTTTCCTAAGCAATGATGACTGTGCCGCAAACATTCGAGATCCTACAGATGATCATTCTGGAGCTTGAAAGGACCTCACTAAAGCTGTCCCGTTTCTCAGACTAAGGAGTCATTAAACAACGCAAGAGCTTCCTCTTTTCTGCAAGAATGATTCTCTGAGTCAATACCAGTGGTGACTAGGGTTAGCATGCAGGTTACGTGTTTCTTGGCTAAGATTAACCAATAAGAATACAATTTTACGTGACTGAGTACTCAATACTGGTTACTCCTATTCAGCCTCGCTGATACTGTTGTATGTCCAGATAGCATGAGCAGTGTTTTTCAGTAGCGTGGTATCCTGCCTCTTATGAGTGTGCACAAGATCATACCAATATTGTCAATGTTGTCAGGCTATGCATCATATTTGCTGGTCAGGCCCCTTTCCTCTGAAACACATTCACTCCTAGAGTGTAGATCCTTTTTTCCAAATGTTCACAAACCAAGTCATTCGCAATGAAGTGTTTCCCTCCGGTTTGTAACCAAAACCTTCTTACATCAAAAAAAAAAAAAAAACCATGGTTCAGCCTGGGTGGTAAATATGGTCTGTGAGAAGCTAACTCTCCTGAGGGTGCATGAACCATCTTGCTCTACAGGAATGCACAAAGGTTCCTAGAGACTGGTTGTCAAAGAAAATAAAGGTTACCAACTGAGTGCCATTGCAGCTATTCAGTATGTTCTTGTGGGCATAAAGATTTTAAGTCAAGAGTGGTTGATGTTACAATGCTGTTATTAATGGTCCTACTTATAACAGGAATGATGGATATATATATATATATATATATATATATATATATATATATATATATATATATATATATATATATATATAGATTGTCACGTGCGTGTCTTGGCTGATCAGTTATTGTTTAATTTACGTAAAGTTTCACGGCCCTGCATGCCAAGAATACACGTAACCTGTCACTTGAAGCCACGAATTAACCTCAAAGACAGACGTTAATTAACCAAAGGTCGCCAGTTAAGGGTAATTAACCTTAACAAAGAATATTCAAGGAATAAAGACTTTATGATAAATGTCACCAACTGCGGACGCAGAAAAATCTCTACTCGTTAAGATGGTATTGAATACAAAACAGCACAACAGTCTTCCAAACAGTGAACGCTAGGCATAACGAATACCAGAGTATTAAAATGACTTGCTTGCCTAAATCCCCGAGACTTACTGTGATATTTCGGCTAACGCTAAACAATATAATAATTTGGCTTAATCTTAGAGTTCGTACAAGCATATCCCGTAAGTGGTGGCTGGAGGATGAAACAAAGGAAACGGAAATACAGAAAAGTTATTAGTCAATCGACGAAGCTTGAACAAGAATCGGACTTACCTTGAATGTCGAGTCGTTTGCGTATACAACGAACACTCGGAAGTCTTGATACTAGCAGTCTTCCCAATTCACTAATTAATATAGACGTGGGAGCAAAAGTGGTGTAAAGGGACAAAGGACACCGTTCCGGCACACTACACGGCGTACGCTCTCGTTCACGGCCTGTCTCTCTCTGACCTCGCTCGCATTCCCGCAAGGTGACTGGCTGCATCTTTACACGACGCCCCAGGTACTCCGACCTTGACAAAGACATCGCCGAATGCGTAGGGTAAAGGGAAAGATAGCTTAAGACCACCATTACTAGAGATTATTGAGTGAAAACCCTCTCTGAGGTTTAGGTCCCTAATGCCATAGGCATATTTTTTTTTTTTTAACTACCCAGCCTATTCCTGCCTATGCGAGGACGCCGTCTGTCTCTGCTGTGATCGTTATTTTGAATTGCCTGGCCTACCTGTGGGACAGAGATGTTCTCTGTCGAGGTCAATCTGACTAATATTCCTACACATAAATACATCGAGGGCGAACAGCAGTAATATTTATAAATATATATATATATATATATATATATATATATATATATATATATATATATATATATATATATATATATATATATATATATATATATCTTTACAACAAAGCCTTACAGAGCATATTGCATAAATAGTAATACCTTTGTAAAATATAATTTCATACTTATTAAACTTTTGAAAATCTTAGTAAACTCCACCATACAAAATAGTTATGTACAAGACAACTGATTTTAACTTAAAAGACTCGCTAAAAATGAAATTATAATGACAGAAAGTTCTTCAAATGCGTCGATAGACGATTATTAACAAACTCTCCTTTTCAATTTTTGCAAGAGGCAAAAGCTTTCCCAATTCCCTGACCAAAGGAAAGATATGTCATTTAAATATCTAAGAAGACATCACGAATATACAAGTTGTGTACATTGTTACATGAATGAAATGGCGAACGGAATCATTATTTCGATCTGTCCCTAAGTGGCGTGAAGTCTATCGTTTTCTGCTCCTCTCTCCGACGATGGTCTGCATGTGGTTTTCCATCTAATTTCCTGGATACCTTGGCAAATTAGTTAGCAAAATTTTCAGTTAGTGTCTCGTTGTCATTCTTAATTTTCATACTTAGGTCAAGGGAGTTTATGAGCTAATTGAAGGTAAGAATATCATCCAGCACCCTGCCCGTGATTTCGAGTCAAAATGGAGCTCCGGCTCCATGACACTGTGCTCTGAAGTGATTTAAATTTAAACTTTATAAAGTATATCTTTCCAGTCATGATATTCTACATTTTAGGCCAGACACTGATACTGAACGTTTTACATTGTGAGCATAATCCAAATTAAAGGATTAAACTTTCATACCTTTATTTACAAGGAAATGCTATAAGCATTTAACGTTGCCTTCTTTTGAATATAAAATTTTGTGCCTCAGAATAGTTTACAAATAAGATACACGAAGACAAATCGCCGGGGCTCTCTTATCAAATGATAGAACAAATCTTCATGCTTTGACTAATTCTTGTTAAACTTCTCTTCTCTTTAGCTTTGTGCAAGCAGTTGCTGTTTCTTGTAAAAATTCTGCCTGTCTTTGTCTTTGGTCATCAGTTTCTTCACCTCGTTTATCTTGCTTTCTGTATTTTTATTTCGACAGTTTCTTCAGCTACCCGCATCTTTCTTTCTGCTTGTATAATCTTTCTTCTGCTTTTATCTATTCGTTTTTGTCCTCATCTTGATAACTGAAATTCCTCAACACTTTCATTTTTTCGAATTAATTGTTTAAACCGCAACACATCTTTATTTTTTCCAAGTTTTGATAAAAACGAAAATTAGGATTTTTCTGTTACCTTATCTTTCACGCTGGCCCTAGACAGGACGTAGTCACCTGTAGTAAAATATCATTCCTGCAAGGATCTCTTTGTGTCACCATCAGTTCTCTCCAGGAGCGCGCAAAACAAGATTCTATAGCAAACTGGATTTCCATTTTCCTGGTCCAGCAAAATCAGACTGTGGAAAAATGATACACTATGAGCAGCGAAAAAACACTTGTAATGACATTAAAAACCGGAAACCATATAGACAAAGCTCACTTTTATTAACGGTCAGCTGAATGTACTTCAGAACGGTTGCTTACTTTTTGAAGTAGAACCAATAATTAAGGAACTTGGGACAAGAAAATAGCAGTTTCTGGTGGAACCACTGCAGACATTATTTTAGCTGAAAATGAAATGGAAACCTTTATATCAACTAGGCTGTTTTCCAAAATATAGAATGAGAAAATAAAATCTGATGAGTGGGAATGGAAGTCATAGCTAAGTCACCAGAGATAGGTGACCTGACTGATGCGGTAACTATAGCAGCAATGCATCGAAATCAATTGTAAAAGGAAATTTTCAATATGCCTAATCTCAACAGGCTGGAGAAAGAAACTGACAAAAAGTTTAGTTATGAAGGAGACGGTATAAAAAAAAAAAAAAAAAAGAAGCAGGAGTTAAATAGATCAAACATTTTTTTAAGATATCTTGTGCAGCAATATGCGCAATTTCAAAATCCACTTCTGATGGCCTTTGTTGATTACGAGAAGACAGCTGACAGCGTCCATGGACAAATATTATGGAAGGTCTTGCTTCTATATGGCATTCCTGTTAAATATGTAAAGCTAATTGAATTCATCCACGAACGGAGTTAATATTGACAGAGCTTTTCAAGTGACTGCTGTAAGTGGTAGGGTGCTACAAGGGAATGTTATTTCACCTAATTTGTTTGCCTTCTTATGATTTTATGATGAAAAGTAAGTTATCACAGATAAAAGAGAAGGTTTAGACTGGAGTAACGATAGAAACATGGCTGACTTAGAATGTGTAGATTGACAAAGCTTGCTTGATGGCACGAACCATATCCAGAGTGAAGGGACTCAAAATAAATCTAAGAATAAATAATAAAAGGAACAAGGACAGGGCAACAACTTAGGGATGAAAAAACATAAGATGGAGAAAGGATTAATGAAACTGAATCTTTTAAATATTTAGTAACCATAATATCCAGTATAGGATCTCTTGAGTTGGAATTTAGTGAAAGACTAAACAAGTAAAATGTGAGCCGAAGTTTCCTCGGCGCAATCGAGTTTTCTGTACAGCATATAATGATGTATGAAACTCTCAGCTACGACCAGGCAGCCGCTCAGTTGCTCTCCAGATGCGATCAAGTGAGGTGCATCGGATACGCCTCCGGAAAGCGCTGCCAGACGCACGGTCCATGGTAAACCTTAACCTTAAATAAAATAAAAACTACTGAGGCTAGAGGGCTGCAATTTAGTATGTTTGCTGATTGGAGGGTGGATGATCAGCCTACCAATTTGCAGCCCTCTAGCCTCAGTAGTTTTTAAGATCTGAGGGCGGACAGAAAAAGTGCGGACGGACAGACAAAGCCATCTCAATAGTTTTCTTTTATAGAAAACTAAAAAGGAAAATCGAGCAATGGGCAGGATGAGTAAGATTTGGAAATCAAGTAGAAAGAAACTGTATGCAAAGTCTATTAAAATCTGTATTGCTTTACGAACAGAATCAGGGTATGACAATAAACCTATATAGAAAAGATTCTGTCAATTTATGAATAAAACTTTTAAGAACTTGAAAGACGCAAGGGTTCCAGTATAATATTGCCTAAATTCATTTTAACGCAAAATAAAATAAAATATTGCACAAAAATGAGAAAAAACGCAAAACACTTCGATTCTTTCCTGTCTGGTATTTCGTAGTGGGTCTGTCAAATGGGCACAATAAATGGGAGTAAAAGAGTAACACTTCGATGACTTTTCCATCTCTACAAATGACTATGAGAAACGGTCTTCTCTCTCTCTCTCTCTCTCTCTCTCTAAAACACCGTTTGTCATAGATTGAACTAATAAAGCGATATAGCTGTCACTAACGTCGATAAGACTCCTGGAGAAATGATTTAGTGACACTCAATGAATTCCAGTGAAGGATTATTGGAGAAAACGTCGCCTGGGTTTTTTGTTTTTGTTTTTTTTCAGAAATTTCCCTTTAATTGCTCATCCTTACTGCATTTCTTGATAGTCATTTGCTTTATGGAAATTTATTAATCTCTTAGAATTTTATTGCTATCATTATTAATCAATCCTTTGTGATAGGCTCTCTCAATTTTCCAATTTTTTTTTTCCTAATTCTGCAGATGCCAGTCCGTCAGGAGTTCGATATCAAGTTGGCAATATCTTTAGTGATAAACTCTTTTGAGTTTTGAGTGTACATTCAAGTTACCTATGATATAAGAAGAAATGCTACTGTACATTGTTGATGATAAATCAGAGTCTAGAGCAAAAGGTTTTCTTGGCAGTTGCGAAGTAAGGTCGTTATTATCGGATCCTTCAACAGTATTCATTTGTACTGAAAGTACGTCAGAATTGGGTCATCGGTTATTCTGTGTTTGAAATATTGTTCTAATAGTTGTTGCCATTCCATCATTATTTTCGCTTAGCTTATTGTTTGTGTTTACATTGTATGCGGATAATCTAATGTCTATATTTATTCATATTTATTTAATTTATGAGGATGATATAGGGGTTTACCTTCATATATATATAATATATATATATATATATATATATATATATATATATAATGTATATAATGTATATATATATATATATATATATATATATATATATATATATATATATATATATATATATATATATACATACTGATGCAAGCCAGTTTTTTCTGTATTTCCTTCCTCGTCTACATGTTATAATTATGCCATACCTCTGTTTTGTTCACGTGTTAGGTCATGTGTTATGCTTTAATCATTTAGAACCCTCGCTGGTTTCATTCTAGAGTATTTATCCCCATACACTTTCTTGAAATATGTCATTTCTTCCCTGCTACCTGCCAAGTAATCTTGGTACTGGATTTCTGCTTATTCTTTATTAGATTCTGGACTTCTCAAGGTTACTTCTGCTCCTCTACTTAGGAAGAGATCAGTTGCTGCGTCTTCCTTCTTTGACATTCAACCAGCGTTTGAACGATTTGGGTACATAGCCGCTTGTTATGAGGTCCACAAGGGGTCAGTGATGAAGGTGTCATCGTCATCTTATTCTTTTCTGTGCCGGTATCTTCCAGGTGGAGTTTCAGCTTTTCCTCTTATTCTGTTTTTCATTCCTACATCTATTTCTTTTTTTTTTTTTTTTTTTGTCAGTCTGTTTCTGTCTCATCATTCGTATTTTATGGCTGAGTAGTTTCTGCTTCCTTAAGCTCTCTTGTGTATGGTTATCTTTCTACGCTTGCTTCTTTTATTAAAGTAGTTTAAACGAAGTTCTTAGAGGGTAAACTTAGTACTACTACTATTGCAATTGTGTTCCCAGATCTTGTCCTAGTGCGTGTTTTGCCACATTTTTATCTTCTATCTTTTGTTTATTGCTCTCTTATAGGACATTTTCGCTCTATGATTTTCTGCTGATCTTTGCATTTTATTTTACGTATTTAGGGCCATTTGTTTTGCATGTTCTTCTGTCCTTTAACAAAATTGTAGCATGGAGGTATAGCCCACAATCTCCTTTGTTGGAACTGATTGATTCAGAATCAGTACAAGCCCACTAATCGTGCAGTTAGCCATTTGGGGATGTCTAATCTCGCCTTTTCAGACTAACAGGTCCTGCGATGATTTATTTACCTCTTCAATTTTCATCCATCGATATTATTTTAAGAGATTTTCTATTATTTGATTCTCATTATGGTTACCTATAATCTTGTTAAGGTGTTAGTAGGTGGAGGAGCCCTGGCAGGGCTACTTGCGAAGGAAGACTGTTGATTGATTGATTGATTATGAAATTTAGGCCTCGAAGACCAAGCCCCGGAACCCATCAGGATTATTCAGCGCTGTAGTGTAGGTGAAAATTATAAATTAATGACATGATTGATAATGAATGGTGAATGATGACATACTAGTAAAATTCAGGGTTAAAATATGAACGTAAAAAATGAAGAATGATATTAGATAGAACCAACAAAAAATAAGTATATACTAAACTTTTATATTCAAAATATACACACAGTACAAGAATAAATATGACTAAAATCTTTATTAAATATACTGAAATCATATCTCATTCAAATAACCAGATTCTTTCAGATGACCCATAAGGTTACCTACCTCAACGTCGTCATCTAAAATTTCTAAAATGGTCTTCCCAGTCAGTAAGCACTTTGCCATAAGGCGATTAAATTTAGGACATTGCACCAGCATGTGCTCAATGGATAACTGAAAGTCGGTCGAAACAGGCTAATCCTACTATGAGGCACCGCAAGAGCGCGTTTTTTTTTTTTTTTTTTTTTTTTTTTTTGCAGGAGGAAGGGGGGAGGGGGGTTGGGTGATTTGGTTCTTTATTGAGGAGCGAGGATAGCTTTTCAGAAGTTGGGAAGAAAAGTAAGAACAAGGAATTGTTTAAATGCAGTTTCAGTGTTTTGAGTGCTTAGCTTATATTTGTGTTGGCTTACAGACTGTTTTTAGCTTAGCTTTCATTAGATGTGGATAGCTTTGTCCTGGCTCTTGTAAGGTTAGGCCTAGTTCAGAGGGTCACTGTGGCTCATCTGTTGCATCCAAGCTTCCCTGACCCGGAGTCGAAAGTTTCCTAGATCTTTACACCCCACTTTTCCAAATTTTCTTTCATCATAATTAACTAATTTTAATATTGGAGTTATTGACCGGAAATTCGGTTCTTTGAGTACTTTTTCCTTGCAGACCTGACAGAGTCACATGGACGTGTTTTATGATTACTAAAATCTCTTCCATCAACAGTTATCGAGAGATCGTCTTTTATGATGACATCAATCTCTTCATTTCTGATTTTCCAGTGATCCTTCTTTGTGACCACAGCAATCTCTTCCATCCTTAATTTTCCAAGGATCGTCTCTATGATTTCATTAGCCCCTTCTATTATTAATTCTCCAGTTATCATCTTGCTGATCTCATCAGTTCCTCTATCCGAGACTTTTCAGTGATCATCTTTGAAAACCACAACCGTTTCCTCTATTACTGATATTCCAATAAGGTGCTTGATGATCACATCAGCCTCTTCCATCACTGATCTCCCGCTGATCGTCTTTGACGATCACTTCAATCTCCTCTATCCTTGACTTTCTAGTAACCATCTTGTGATCATTCGTCAGCCCTAAACATCGATTATTTTCCATTGATCATGCGTATGATCGAATCAATTTTTTCTATCATTGATTTTATTTACTTTAATGTTATTGAGTTATTTTTAGATTGTTTTAATTATTTAATATCAAATTATCATTTAATGTATCCATAATTTTTCAACTTTAATTGATGAATTTCTATATGACGTTTCGCTTCATTTTGGAATTCTCATCAAAATTATTACTCTGTCTTCATTAAAAATAAACCCATACTATTGTGACTGGAATCAGACATTGCTTGAATACTTTTTTGGGGGGCTGTGAAAAGCGCAGACAACAAAACTTTTAACCATTATGTATTTTTAAAGGGATTTTGAAAAGTTTTATTTCCGTACTCAAGCGGCAGAAATGTTGCAAAATAAGGACTGGGAGGGTGTCGATAAGAACGCACCATTCCACTGGCCTGCGGGGAAGCGCAGATCCTCAATTTCCACATTCGAACATTCTGTCAGCAGCTGCTTGCAAGAGTCTAAATAGCCTTCGTTACCCTTTGTGTCTATTGTCCAGACTTAGTAGTTCGCAAAATAAGCAAGGAAAAAACTTATCTACCCTGAGTATGTATACTAAGGTTCTAAGTAGATCAACTTTGTCTCTCTTTATGACTTACAAGATTCAGTCAGAGAGATGTTGCCCATGAAATGCACAACCACAAATCAATCAGCTAATAGCAATAATAATAAGTAATAATTAATTTGATATGACAGCTTTTAAAACAATGAATGGAAATAAACGAAAAGAGAGGAAACCGGCAGAAAGAACCGCAATATGCAGATAAAATAAATGAAAAATGGAGAGAAATAATTAAGAAATTTTATATAACGTGGACATCTGCGGAGGAAAGTGAAAAGGCGTTGAAACAACGGCGTTCAGCAGTTTCAAGTGTTACGTGGCCGGTCTTACAATGGTAGGCTTCAACATCCACAGTAAGACCGTTCCACTGTTTACAAATACTACTTGAGCAATGGAAGTTATCTGTTGCTTGGCTGCGGGGCTTCATGGCACTTCCAGAAATTAGGGATATGAATGGTGATAATCCGGAAAACGATTAGCATGCACTGATTTCGGGAATGCAGGCAACAGAATTGACAGCTGAAGCTCCAAGGTGAAATATAATTTCAGAAAGGTAGACAAGCAAGATATCTCCCAACAATGGTCCTCGTCATATTGATCACTTGTATTGAACATACTGAAATTTGCTAACTCATGATACTAAGCCTTAGAAAAACACTGCCTAGATTTCGGCAGTTTCGAAAAAAAGTCAAAAGCTGATGGAAATCTTTTCACGCAGTTGCACTTGGAATGAAGTCAACATATATTGCAAATTGTGAAAGTAGCCCCTCAACCACTGGTCTTTGCGATGTCAGAGTCAGGATTTTTTTTCAGTAAACTATGGAGCGGCAAAAGTGGCTCGTTGGAATTGTCAGTCCCCCTCCAGTTTTCTTCCATTTCCGAAACTATCTGGAAAGTTTAAAAGTTGTTATTCAATGCCAAGACCAGAGAAGAATTCAGAATTGCTACTTATTTTCTTTAGATGTAGGCAGATGGAAATCTTGCCTAGGTTCATCAGAAGGAACCTCAACAAATACAGAAAAATCTGAAGGTAGTTTAACTTGTTTTTGCCGACAGGTACGGCAAAAATGGAAATTTTGTTTCCCTTATCAGGGTCTCTGAGCGGATCAGTTCAAAAGTAAAGTAGATCTTTCGAACCATCCAAGTTATTGAAGACCACGTCTAAAGAACAAGACAATTATAATAACTAGAAAACTTTTCAGAACTGCTGAAGTAATTTACTTAAAGACATTGGAAAATCCACCCATGTTTCAGTAGTTATCGGTAGAATTGCCAAATAGATTTTCAAAATGATGAAACTACTGGGAAGGTCGGAGGGATGTACATTAAAAAAAAAGATGAGTCACACCATGTGGTAGCTTTACCTGGGCTTAAGTACAATTAATTTTTGCTAGTGTTCTTGTGGAGGAGTACAACATTGCAACGACAGTATTGACACTACTGAATTTCCGTTTTCCCTTCACAGTTCTTATGCAAGCCAATTACGAACCTATTTCAATATTGTGCCAGTTATTCAAGATCACAGTTGAACAATCTCTGCATAAAGTGTGTAGTTTTAATAACAACCGACCATGCAACATGCAGTTTGTATTCATAGTGTCCTGTGTATAAACCATAGTCTGTGCGCAATGAACTCCCGGATTAGGCTTGCTGACGTCCGTCCAGGGGTAACCTTTCTCACCCATACGTCTGTACAAGTAGGCAGAATCCAAGGAAATTTAGTGTCTTGCCAAAAATTGAGATGGTATGCAATGTCCCTGTGAGCAGCAGGATACTTCCCATGCCGATGCATGTTATCATCACTTTTGGCATTATGAGTCCTTGAGATAAGAGAACACTGAAGGGACAGAAGTCAAGCTTCTAACCTACGGGATGAAACAGACTGACTGCCTTGAGTTCAAAATCTCTGCATCACCAAAGGAATTCTGATTAATTTTTCTATTCTGTCCAACCCTTAAAGTAGCTAGAGCTAGTGGAATAGTCAGACAGACGCCATCTTTAAGTGGAACATGAAAAAAAGAACGTCAGAAATGTAAGAATTAAAACCAATATTACAATAATCGCAGAAGACTTTGAAGAGATATAAAGAAAAACGGGAATAATATAGCTTAGTGTCCTGGAACTTACATTATTTCTTAAACCTTAGGCAGCATCACTAACCACAGTAACATCATGTGCTTCTGAAAAAATGAAGTGAAGCAGAGAATCTGCTTCAAGAATGAGTAAGATTAGCAACAGGAATTAATAGGGTTAACCGAAGAAATTAATAAGAATGAATAAACCAGGCTAATATAGGAAGAAGGAAACCATTTATACAACAGGGGTGCAAAAATAGATAAAAGGATTTGAGACACTTTAAATCAGAGCCAGTAACAATGGCAAGACATAAATGTGGAAAATCATCAGCCGAAAGTTCAGCCAACAGGGGACTACGTTTGATTTTATCTAGGTTTTCGAAATAACAGGACTGAAAAGTAACAGCCACACAAGGTTGCGAGGGAGGACTAGGTCGTTTTGAATGGTGACTACCAACATATTTACTAAATAAAAATTATAACTAGACAAAGCAAGGTAATTGGTAATAAGAATAAAACCATTGCCAAGAGCTGCAATATTTTAACTACGGCACAAATAACAACAGTTATGCTATGATGTAACGGTTCTTACCAACAGCTGTTCACGAGAGAGTTTCTAAGGTAGAGGCTAAAATGTGTAATGCAGCAAAGTGGCAGACGACGAAAACATAAGCCGAGGGTTCGTAAGTCACTACTGAAGTCGTACTTCCTGCCCAGCCTTATGAATCTTATCTTTTTATTCATTATATAAAGATCCTTTGACTGGACATCGCCAGAAACCGAGCAAAGCTACTCCGAAAGTAATATGCCGTCGTCACAGATGAATTACATATATGCATGAAAATACGACATCTGGGCTGTGGCTTCATATGTCACAAACAGTTATGTATACCTCAGAAGGGACTAGAAGTTTAGCATTCAGAGTAATTTTGGCCAAAGCCTAAAAATGCCATTTCTTAGTGAAAGAACATAATATCAAATACACCTTTCTTTTCTCTTTTATTCCTTGTTGTTTTAAAAACAGAAGTCAAAGTACAATTTCCACTTCGTGGAAGCAAACCGAATGCACCTTTTGTTGGGGTGATTTGTACGTTCAGGCAAACGTACTGTAAACTTTGTGGGGTCAGGTATTATTCAAAGTGAAAGAATATGGCTTTTGAATAAAAGGCCCATGGAAAATACTTCAGGATTATCGTTAGCAGAAAAAATCGTCAAGTTTAGCTTTGGATAACTAATTTTTTTCCATTTTTACAATATCATACCAAATCTACAGTCTGTAACTTTAAGAGCATCGAATGTGATTCGAAGAATTCTGACTAAACAAGAATAATAGGACATTTCAATTGATTATTTATATTTTTCAACATAAGAAAAGCATTAAGAGACTGTACGATAATCAAACTATCATATCTTCTCACAGTGGCTTAAAGAGTTAAAGTTGGTGACAAACATAGGAAAATAATCTAGGGAATACAGAAACTTACAATATGATGGAGGAATCCTCAGATAAAAATGAAAGGTGTTAGAAATAATTTAAAGAAGGCAATTTCATCATAAGATTTTATCGTTATCAATCTTCAAGCGCTCGGTATATTAATCATTCAGTTCCATTTATACCCAAGGGATTCATAAGGACCGATGAATTCTTTCAGTAGTCCACCTTGAAACCAACCCTTCCTTAATTGCTAGTGTCCTTCTTGAAACTCATTTTCAAATGCTACCAGCTTCCATCCGTCCCAATATCGGTCTAACCATAAATTGACTAATTCCTCCTTTAGCGCAAGTCGACAACATATCATTCAATATTGGTTTGGGCATCCCTACTCCCTATCTTGGTTTTTACATTTTAAAGATCCAACTTTTCAGGCAAGTTAAATACCGAAGCCCCTCAACAACTTTCTTCCCTCCATCTCAATAACACACTCACTGCAGTTCTCAACAGTCATATTAATCATTCTGGTTTTTTGTCCAGAGAACACGAAGTCCTGTTCTACCTCTCCCTTTGACCAAACACACTAATACAAATACAGTTGCATATACTGTACTCAGAGCACATACATAATCATACAGTATCATCAGCATGTATTTTAATAGAATTTTTTCTTCATCATTCACCACTAAAATTTTGGCTAAGAACCCGACACTTGACTTTCGAGCCCTCGCTCGACACCATTGGTCATTGGTATAAAGTCAATGTTAATTTAGTTAAGTAACCATCGAAAGGCATTTCTACCCAATTACCAGGTGGAACTTCATAACAGATGAACAAAATTTCTTAAAACTAGTTCAGGTCAGTTCCCAAAATAATGAAAACAGCTCTCAGCAAAAAACAAGTAAAACATGCGGCGAGGTTTCTTCGGCGCAATCGAGTTTTCCGTACAGCGTATAATGCTGTATAAAACTCTCAGCCAGGGCCCATGAAACTTTCAGCCACGGCCCGATGGTGGCCTGTGTTGTTGGCACCTATAGCGGTGTCAGACGCACGATCATGACAAACTTTAACCTTAAATAAAGTAAAAGCTACTGAGGCTAGAGGGCTGCAGTTTGGTATGTTTGATGATTGGAGGGTGGATGATCAACATATCAATTTGCAGCCCTCTAGCCTCAGTAGCTTTTAAGATCTGAGGGCGGACAGAAAAAGTGCAGACGGACAGGCTAAATTTGATAACTATCTCAGTAGTTTTCTGTTACAGAAAACTAAAAACAGGTCCCACATAAGCAAACTTGAAATATATGAATAAGATCATTTTATCCAATGAGAGAGAGAGAGAGAGAGAGAGAGAGAGAGAGAGAGAGAGAGAGAGAGAGAGAGAGAGAATATCTTCTAAATTGAACTTCTTACATGCCCACCCGCTGTTGTGAGTTAGAACGCAGTAAGAATCTGGTTACAACAATGAAGTCGTAAGCCCATTTCTCGATTCCTCTCACACGACAGTTTCCCATTCAAATCAAGAGCTTCTCTGGGATTTCACGGCGCATGAGCACAAAGATATCAGTTGCATCTTCGTAGGTAGTCTTTCGCTTCACATCTTTAGCCTTGCGTTTTAATGGATGGTTTTGAAATTGGTTAGAGGGTTCTACATCTTGTCCTGTGCTTTGTTGACTCTTTTTTTATAATAAACATTCTTTTTTCTTTCTTCATCTTGCACACCAATGCTTGTTTGTTAGGAGATGGTTCTGCTAAGGCTCATTCCGAGAATAATTCTAGTAAGTGTCTCTGTTGATGTCTCACTCATGGAGAGAACAAAAGGTTAAATCTGTGAGGCGCCTCATGCTAAGCAAAACAAATCCTAAGAGCTATTGTTTGAGAGCGCTTGGCACTTGTGGCGGTGAATGCTTAACGAATATACATATTGCGTGCCACGTTTCTAAGAATAAAATGATTGTGGTATTTAATGTTTTCAATACTGACAGCATAAATGGAGCTAAAATCGCAGATAGGTAATTTCTCAGGAAATCACAAAAGAAAAACTGCTTTCATCTAATACATTAATGAACGTCTGCCTCTGCAGTAACTTGCGTCTAAAATCCTACCATAGATTAGAGAAAAGAGAAAAATTAAGTGAAAGATAAATAGACATCTTCAACAACTCCGTGACTGAAAACAAAAATGAAAAATAAGTCAAAAATAAGGACGAACAAGAACAAGAGTGAAATATACTAGATGATTCAGGGAAAGGGAAAGAATGAAAATAAAAAGATAGAGGGTGAATGATAAATGTTATGAAATGCTAATAACAATGATAGAGAATCAGCAGAGGCATAACTATATCACTGAATCTCTTATTCAAATCAAGGATGTTTAACCCCTAAGACCCTGTAACTTCCACGAAAGTTTTCCGAGTTGTGACCGAAAGCTTTATTGAAAACATATCTACTGCAATATAGTAGTAAGCATTTGGACAGAACGAAGGTGGCATTGCCAAAGTTTACAATTTGTTTTAGTTTTTTTTTTTTTTTAATAATTCTCCTTTTCTGCGCACGTCTGAATTAATCCTATTCAGGGGATATACTTTCCTCAAGCGTGGGCCCACGTGGGTCTTGCTGATATCAGACGAGTTATTCAATGATTTAAAATCTCAAGTGCAATCATTTTTAAGAGAGGGAGGAATAGGAACTAGGAACTTTCCATGTTAACACTTCACTTCTGGAATGAACATATATATATATATATATACATATATATATATATATATATATATATATATATATATATATATATACTGTATACTTCCACTTCCAAGATGTTCTGATTTATTTTCTTCAGAAGACAATCTTCTAAAGAAACTGCTAGATATATAGCAAAGAAGGAATTAAAAGATTAAGTGCCTTAACATTTAGATTTTTTTTGGTAACAACAGAAAAACAGGAATGCCTTTTCTTTAGTGATGCAAACAACTCATAGCTCTCTGTGCACATTATTACTGCCACTGTTATCATCATCATTATTACTGACAAAATACTAGCATTGATAATAATTTCTAAAAACCTTTTTTTTTATTTTTTGGTGTCTGTACTAGATGTTTCCTCTTAGTTTTACGATTTGAAACCGTGCCAAACACCTCTATTGATATATATATATATATATATATATATATATATATATATATATATATATATATATATATATATATATATATATATATATATATGTATGTGTGTGTGTGTGTGTGTGTGTGTGTGTGTGTTGCTGATCTTTAGTTTTCTGTAAAAGAAAACTATTATGCCGGCTTTGTCTGTCCGTCCACACTTGATTCTGTCCGCCCTCAGATCTTAAAAACTACTGAGGCTAGATGGCTGCAAATTGGTATGTTGATCATCCACCCTCCAGTCATAAAACATACCAAATTGTAGACCTCTAACCAAGGTGGTTTTTATTTTATTTAAGTTTAAAGTTAGCCGAAATCTTGCTTCTGGCAACAATATAGGATAGGCCACCACCGGGCCGTGGTTAAACTTTCATGGGCATCGGCTCATACAGCATTATACCGAGACAACCGAAAGATGGATATATTTTCGGTGGCCTTGATTATGCGCTATAGCGGCTGTACAGAAAACTCGACTGCACCGAAGAAACTTCGGCGCATTTTTAGTTTCTGTACAAGACAACTATTGTGCCGGCTTTGTCTGTCCGTCCGCACTTTTTCTGTCCGCACTTTTATCTGTCCGCCCTCAGATCTTAAAAACTACTGAGGCTAGCGGGCTGCAAATTGGTATGTTGATCATCCACCCTCCAATCATCAAACATACCAAATTGCAGCCCCCTAGCCTCAGTAGTTTTTATTTTATTTAAGGTTAAAGTTAGCCATAATCGTGCTTCTTGCAACGATATAGGATAGGCCACCACCGGGCCGTGGTTCAAGTTTCATGGACCGCGGGTCATACAGCCTTATACCGAGACCACCGAAAGATTTCTATTTTCGGTGGCCTTGATTATACGCTGTAGCGGCTGTACAGAAAACTCGATTGCGCGGAAGTTTGTTTACTTGTTAATGATGATTTTACTCAATTTCCTTTTTCTTTTTTGGATTTGTGTGTACCCAGTATTCCTGTGCATTTTTGTATGCTTTTGAATTAAAAATATACATGTGCATATCCTTTTTTTACCAATGAAAATATAATGTATGCAGATTTATTTTCTATTTAATGTTGCCAGTGAAAGACGTTAAAACATCGAAGGAATTCGGTCATTTGATCTTTTAATGTTTGGTAAGAAGACGAAGAGCAAAGTAATGCAGAATAAATTCCACCATATTTTCTTTGTCGAGTTTAAATCCAGATCTATGAAGAGACCCTTCGAGAACTGTCGCCATCGCTCTGAAAACAAAAATTTCCGAGAGATTTGCCGAAGACAGAAAGCTCAGGGCCCTGGGAGAAGTCACTCAGACGGGACTAAGAGCACTCGATGCAGGTGGGGCTACATTACCACTGGGCGGAATCACTATGAAGTTCTGTAGTTTTCGCCCTACCTGGCTATCTGGCTTTCACTTTTGGTCACTAGGTTAAAGGCACTAATATGAGTTACACGATAAGATTATAATGTAACCAGCTTAGTATATCATAAACCATACATTTGTCAAGCCCACCAGCAAGAAGTCCATTTACAGTTCTAAGGCAGCGATGTTCTTCAAGTCAAACAGAGGAAAGTGCAAGCTAGATTGAATTCGATGTCGACCACAATCAGTTTCGAGATAACCGCTAAGTAATATGACGTATCAGATCAAGTAAACTGCAAAGGCTGCAGTGCAGTCTGTAGATAAAAACGCTACTTGGAATTGCACTCTACTTTCTCTGTAGTGGTCGTGTTGTTATGCTGAGGCCACGGATACTTCCAATTCAGCTGTTTAAGGTTTTCAAGTTAGTTCACGGGATCATTATAAACAAAATCATTCCCCTTAATAAAAAAAAAAAGTTGCTGAAGATATATTGCAAGTGGTAAAATGTACATGTTCAGAAGTGTCAATACTTTACATTTATTAACAAAGTGATGGGGGAATCAAATCAATCAAAATTTGTCTATGAAATGAATAGACAATGTCCGACAAATACACTCACGCAACTAAGACATGAATAAATTCGGAGTAACTTCAATTGTAATTTGTATCTATCTTCTATTTAACAACCAAATAAAAACACATCACATACATGATACGGTCAATAATCTAATGAGACTGTTAAAACACATCAGTAAGATACCACAGAGTGCATAAGCATGTACTTTACTAACTCACAAAACAGTATGTTAAATAAGGTAAATAAATAATACACAAGTAACTATTTCCCAAGCAGATTAGGAGTTGCATAGATAGATTTATAGGTTTTAGGCATACATGCCAAGTACTGGGGCAGCTAAGGCCATTCAGCGCTGAAACGGAACTTGGCAGTGAAAAGGTTTGAAAGGTGTAACAGGAGGAAAACCTCGAAGTTGCACTATGAATCAGCTGTTAGGAGAGGGTGGACAGTAAGGTGGAAGGAAGATAATATAAACGTAGGTACAATAAAAGGAATGAAAGCAGTTGCAGCTGGGGGCCGAAGGGACGCTGCAAAGAACCTTAAGCAATGCCTACATTGCACCGCATGAGGTGCATTGATGGCGCTACCCCCCTACGGGGGATGCAGATTAGAAGCTCGCCTGCTTAAAACTAGAATCACGTAAGGACCCATGAAAATCCAGTCAAGCCAAGGAACTCGTAACGTGGTTCTCATTTTTTTTTCTTCGCGGGGAAAGTGCAATTGCATCCAAAATGGATTATTTTATTTGACTTCAGTTCCGAAAAAAGTGGTAGAGCCGAAGCACCAAAGTGTTATTGGATACTCACAGTTAACTAGTTATGCTTAATAGCCACATTTACTTACTGATCTAATCGTAGCTGAGGTTTTAAATCCTAACCTTATATAATGTTACTCAGTTTCTATAGGCACCCCCTTCCCTTTTACTTTTCACTTTTACTATTCTTTGAAAACCTTGATCAGGGCATTGTATTTATGCTAGAAATGTCCTCAAGCGTTGTAAGGTACAGATGAAGAGTAAAAACAGATGCTAAGAGAGGAGGTAAACAGCCAAGGGAACACACGAAATGTGAAAACAGAGAAAAATTTTACCCTGAGCATAAAGCAAAATTTATCATTATTAGACCAAAATGGAAAATTAGTTCAAGCACAGAATGAGCAAAGACATAATAAGTAATTTTAGTCAAGGCCTTGTACCAGTGTCACGAGAGACATCTTTCGCCCCATATATTTATCCCCTTTTTATTATTTCCCCATCCACACTTTATGGTAACGTTGTCCCTCACAATTTTACTTCTTTCTTTCTCCCCACGACCAAAGAGGATGAACTCGTGGTCACCCTGCAATTTACATAAAACGGCATGACAAGGACTTCGAGAATTCCTTTGGAGCCACACCGGCAGTACATCTTAACTGCATTCCTACGCTGATTCCTGGGCTTGACGAGTACAATAACACTGAGGGTCAGTGAGGGGTCAGGCTTCCTCAATTTTAAGATTGAGATATCTCATCTCCATAAGCTTTCCATTTTCAGAAACTGGCTTTAGGAGAAGGGTCCAGTGCTTACCTTCAGTTAGCATGCCCTGTATGCAGGCGTTCTCCCAGCGAGATGTTGATGTCACCGCATGCATCATTTTTTTATTAATTCATTTTTATCTTGGTTGTCTCCTTCACTTTTCTTTTAGGGAATCTCCCTCTCTTTCCTCTCTTCATCCAGACCGCAAGCAATCCTCAGGCAATTTTGCTTTCTTCTAGGAGCTTACGTGATTTACTTCAACATTTAATATGGTCATTGCAGGGTTCGAACCAACTGATCCGAACTCACGCAAAAGTTTGCATCACAGCCTCACTCCTCGTCATTACGTGAGGGAGTAGGTAAATCCGATCATGTATTCCCGGCGTATATTTCTTCTCAATTTATTTAAGTTAGTCACTTACACACAGACTAAAGCGCCGAAAATACTGAGAAGGGAGAACGAGCAATTTCATAGTAAAAATGAAGACAACAGTGCTGCCTACAAGAGTTTAGATATAGGTAAGAGGGAATCGCCCATGAAACTGCGCTCAATGTTGCGAATAATTGTCTGACCCGGTTTCAGATATTCTGTGGACAATAATAAATCGTTTGAACTGAAGTTGTTGACTGTTACCATCAAGTAATCTGGCTTTGGTAACTGAAATAAACGCAGATTTGATCCCAGAATTTTTGTGGTTCTGTTGAACTTGAAATGTTTTTTTTTTTTCTCTCTCTCTAAACGAGAAACGTTAGCAGGGACAATGAAGGATTGCATACGATGACCTAAGATCAAAAAGCTGGAAAATGGTCTAAGTAAATCAAACTGTACCTCAAAGAATACTACTCAGCTATTTCAAAAGTCTCAGTCAGTAGTATCTGAGAAAGTTGAAACTCATTTCCAATACATTTTTCGCTGATATGATTTTAACAACCTGGCATTACAACAATAGTAACCACTGGCCCTAGAAGACATTTTATCAAAACAATTGCGCTGGCTGGTTAAAAGCTGAAATTCCCACTTTATGATGCATTCATCGAAATATGATACGATTTACTGAACGTAATGAACGTATATTTTCAGTTTACAGTTTCTAACCGGTGGGAGTACTTAAAGAATTTAAAAGATACTTACTGTATACACAAGATCACATAGTAATAAGATAGTTAAAGCCTTAGTAAGTTGCACGGTTAGAAGTGACAACATAATAGGTTCCGAATATTCGAAACTAACTATAACAGCAATAAAGTACGAAAAACATCTTACATGATATTCGATTTTGCATCTTGAACAATGCAGTTAACACTGCACAACAGTTTCTGTTCTCAAGCATGAAACCTACCAAGTTTATACACAAGATGAACGGGACTGACATATCTAAATAAAATATATCTAACATCAATATAAAAAGTGCAAATATAATCATTTGTGTTAGTTCCTAGAAAATCTATATAAGCACCTTGAAAGTCCTGCGTATTAGAGACAATACGGTAATTCTATACATACATTCAAGTTTCCTAATTGTGCCAAACCCAAGGGATACGATTACAGAATCAATCAAATTAAATAAAGTTAAAACAGCCATTAAAATCAATGCAGGTTGCTTAAGCAATCAATATAGACCAAACTAAACCTAAGAATAGAATTATACAGCATATCTGTAGAGAATATAAAAACACTGTCCAGACATTTTAAACAACATTGTTACAACAAATAGCATTACACGGAATCCTTACAAATCACTTGTAATATTAAAAAGGCGCAGGGGTGCATTACTAGTCAGTATCCATAGCGTTGTTTCAAACTGTATTGACAACCTCAAGCGCAATATCATGACTAGCTCTAAGAGACTCAGTTTTAATCTGTATATAAACCGTTATACTTAATTATCATAATTCTTAAATACAGCCTTATAATCACATGTCAAAATAAAAACCATCAATATATAAAGAAAAGACATTCCTCAAAGTGTTTCGTCACAAATAAAATAAAAAATATCAGTTCATTTCTAGAATCAAACACAACTTATCGACAAGTTATTTCAAAGTGTTAGTTCCTGATATACTCTTTACTGGACAAAAAAGTCCCATTTATTGAGGAATAGTCTTCAGACTACACCTAAGGACCATGAATTCTTTGATGCTTTAGAATTCACTGTTGATACTGTCACTGCAATATAATTTTCGTTTACCTGAAGTCAATTTTTATCGCATCTAAATACATGGTAACTATTCACAAAACCATCATTGCCAATTTATAGGTTTAATGTATATAGCACTAGTTACTGGCATCAAATCACATCTTATCACTGCCACAAAAACTGGTGCAGGCTAGTTATAGTTGGGTAAGAACTGGCAGACTGGCCCATGCCAGGTGAGCTTGTAGCCCAAAAGACTGAGCACTAATCATGCAGGCTAGATGCTTATTTCACTCATTTTTTGTAGGAATTTTACTGTTTTCTTCTAATTTGATTGTCAACTGCAATCCCCATGAGGGAGACAAAAAGGCCAGAATAATTTTGATGTGATCTGCATTCTTCATCAGCATCCACAAGACTTGCACACTGCCTACCGCGCCATTTGTTGGTGAAAAGCACTCTGACTTAATGGAAATCAGTGATCACGAGGCATCTTATTGGCCAGGACAAACACATGCCTCTTTTTCAAGTTGGTAGTTGTTTCTTAAGCACTCAAAAATATGTATTCAGTGTCCCGTGTGGACTACTTGATGGTCAAAAGTTTAAGAAGAAACCGTTACGTATCCTTGGTTATCAGAGTTAACGGATTCTTTTTCAGCCATTTGGCTCAATCATAACTGGCCGCAGAAACAAATCATAATTGGTTCCATAAATTAGCAATTCTGCTTATGTTTGAGTAATTCCAAATCTGTTAGCTAGCAAGTTAATCTGCAACTTGTTTTATCATCATCTTAGATAGCAATCACTTTGGCATTTGAGCCTTTTAGTGTAGTCTTCACATAAGTAAGTTCTACGGTTGCCAGTACCTCAGTTCTCTAAACTACCAATGGGTTGAATAGATCTCAAAATTGTGCCCATTGTTCAGAATCCCCCCAAAATTTAGTCTCTTTGATTTCTTACAGCTTGGTGTGAGTACTTGGTAAGTCTGACATGCTAAAATACTAGTTTGCAACTACGGCAGTTGCTATGAGCTGGTCAATTGTGATCGCATTTCACACTTAAGCCAGGCCACTCAGTGCAAGAGTAACCAGCAGCCACTGTTATTGTCCGTTTAAGGGAAGAGTAGATATTATGTCCCCTCCCAAAATTGATTTCAGCATGAGCTTTCTGGATTATAACGAATACCACACTACTTTACAGTTTCCACTGCAGATAATTAGATCTAATGGTGTCAGTTAACTCTGCCATTTTCTTAGTTAAATTATTATTTCATTCCGTCTTAAACAAAAGTTGATTTAACTCAGACTATGAGCACATAAATCCAGCTTCTCAGATTAAAAGCTTAGTCTCCCGAAGTGTAAGCGCTAATTTCCTATTTACTTCTAATTTCTCTATGAATTCCCCAATAATTCCTCCTTCCTCTGGGGAGCTGAAAACCTGCAAGGACCACACCGGGAGCAAGGGAAGCGAAAGCATTCGCATATTGCTGGGTCTCTCTTAAACACCGGGATATCACAGTAAAGAAAGTTGAGAACCATCGCAGTTCTCCAGGTCAAAAGCAGCAGATTAAAAAACAGCCTTTAGCTATATCGGGCTCATTAGGACTCAGACGACGCGTAGCAACCAAGTCCACACTTGAAGTTGCCAGAATTTTAACTACCTAATGAAAAGTATACCTTAGTTTAACTACCTAATGAACTAGACAAGGAGAGGTACATACATTCTAATTAATCGACATGCTTTACTCACTAAAAACAGGTTTGATCATTAATACCAAGCACATCTCAAACGCGCGTGGGAATCACCTAAAAAACGAAAGCATCAGCAACCTAGATTTTCTTACACAAACAAACCCATACACACACAAACGCAGATGTTAGTATATACATATATATATATATATATATATATATATATATATATATATATATATATATATATATATATATATATATATGTGTGTGTGTGTGTGTGTGTGTGTGTGTGTGTACATATATGTGTGTGCGTGCGTGCATGTTATCTGTATGTAATTTAAATGTGAAAAGTGAACAGCAGAAACTCACCTAGTGTATTGTAGGTATAAATTGATGTATTATTAAAAACTGGTGTCGCCACAATGAAGTTGACCACTTTTGATAATCCTGCCGTCTTGCTCGGAACTCTTTTATAAATCTCCTGTTGCAATCTTGTTGTGTAATGAAGTTTTTGTGGCTTTAAAGGCGATCCGGAGATTATTTAAGAATCGTGAATCTATTGTTTAGATCCTTTTAGTTTCAGTGAAGTTTTGAAATGAACGTTAATGTCTCACGAAATGAGGGCACCTCTGCTTAGTCTTCGGTGAAACTAAACTTGTAGGATTTATGATTAAAAGGATTCAAAGAAGTTTGTATTTTCAAAGCTACAAAAGATTTAATACCTTTAATCAAAATGGCATATGGTATTTTTTGCTATTTCTCTTACTTGTTCTCGTGATCTATAGCCTTTTGTTTAGGATGGAAATCATGAATAAGACGGCAAAATACAAAAAGAGACTCTTAACTAATGGAAATGGAAAGAAAAGGGAGTATGTTGGTGGCATTTTCAAATATTTGATTCAGTTCGAAATAGATCTAGCAGAAGAAACAAGTTAGGTCAATATTCTGATGCCTGTCAAATAACCTAATGTGAAGCAGGAATCCAGTTGTAAACAATATAAGAAAGTCTTTCTATAGTAAATACCGTCTAAATCATTTGCTCACACAAATAGATGTGGGTCAACTGAGGACAAAGTAACAAGATTCCTTCTTCTTAGAAAATGAAGCTTGGCTTAAACAGTCACTCTTCATGGTCTCCAGCGAGTGAAAAATACAAAAATTCGAATTTGAACCAAAAAATTTTCGACTTGCTTGGATAATGGCTATCTTTGTCATCACTATCATAGGGTTAGATCTAGAATTTATTGTAAAATCAAATTATTTAGGCCTGCTGCTATAACATTACGTCACCACTATGGAAAATTCGGATTTTGAGCCTAATAACAAAAATATACTGCACGAATACATAATTCAAGTGCCCTTACATTATTTCTGGAGCATACTGTCGCTTATTAATTTTCATTCTTCCGTGAAAAGATTAAGATTCATTGGTAGAACACAACTGCATAATGGCAATCTTTATACTTTGGGGATGGATTTTCTTTCCTACTCACTATTTTGGTATAATACCCTCTTTTGGGATATTTCTCTTCCTAATTTTAAAGTTGAAACCCTCAAAAACCTGTCTATGCATTTTAGACCGATTAATTATTTACATGCTAGTTTGGCAGGAAGGTCTCCCAGACCGGTAAATTCTTTTATGTTTTCTATGAATTTTTCACGAGAAACAGTGTCCTGCCCCTACGGAAAGGTCACGACCTTTCTCCCTTAACTTCTTATCATCGATTGGGAGCTAAAAGGCCTTGTAGATGTACATGACAGTTTTTCAAACCCTCTAGATCGGGAGACAATGAGAGGACGCCTTCCCCAAATAACAGTATTTCTTCAAGGACAGCTCCTTCACAAACATGGACAAACTTTCAACAAAGAGAGTGCTGAAATGCATATTTCTAGATTGTTAAGGCTGCCTAGTGATCAGGAGCAAGAGCAATAATGCTAGTAACAAGAAAGAAGCCAGGCAACAGATGAGAAGGAGCAAAACAGGACACCTTGAAGAAACCTGATGAAGAAAAAAAACTGATATACCAAACAGAGAAAAGTGCCAGACCATCCACTGCATCCTCAAGCTATTTCCCTCCACTCCTCTTGCTGAAGTTCAAAGGTCTGTATGCCAAAGAGAAGACATTGTATGCAACAGTAGCAGCTCTGGAGAGGAATAGTCCAAAACTCGGAGTAATGTCCATGATGCAGCTGAATACTTAAAGACAAACTCTTGTTTTCTGCTGTGAAACTCAATGGATAAATGGCAAAAGAGCATGATTTATTGTTACCCCCAGAACCCTGCCACTGGATCTAGTTTTAGGTTTACTAAACAATGCTGATGCACATAGTAGGCCAGTCAATGGGGGTTTGATAAGGAAAAAATTCATGGCAAGCTTCAGTAACTTTAATTTTGTTTGTAATAGGGTACTTAATAACATATTAATTTTGCACCCCTCTACCGACTCGGATATCACCGCCATCTCGGAAAAATGGCAGCCAAAAACAGTATTTTTTAAAAATCTCACCTGGGACCCACTTTAGAGGAAAATGTGTCGATACTTCGGGTAATCTGCATAAAATTCTCTACAAAACATCTTCTATGCATTTTTTTTCTGTGCGCATTTCAAGGTTTTGTTGCTAGAGGTGCGGAAATTTTCTCATTAGTTTCTCCATGTCCCTGTTACCTGATATAATTTTGAAAACTGCTGTGTAGGGATTTCCTTCCTCCTTTATTCTGGCTTAGGACAGACAGCAAATGCTCACTGGCGGAATTACCACCCTTACACCCAACCGTCCAACCAAAGTGCATAGCCAAGATGAAGCTATCAATTGCACTCATTGCCAGACCAATGCTGCATAATTATAATTATAATTGATTCTCTCATTATGGATAGCAAGACAAACTCTCTCTCATCAATTTGCTTTGCTGGAACAAAGCCTATCTTGTTCTCCATGGGAAGACAATGAAATCTAGTAGCGTAAATATAACTCTAAGATACCTGCTGGTATGGGGAAGTGTGGCATCTGATTATTTTGTTTCATGTGTTATTTCTCCTTCTGACACTAGAAAGTTTTCTCATAATGTATCAGCGGGATCATCACAGTCCTCTTCATCGATGATTATGTCAGAGATTGAACATGATAACCGTTTTCATAAAGCATGTATCACGGAGCATTTTAATCCAGTCCTTCTACACCTACGATTGTTGTGCAACCTTTGAGGCATTTGTAGGATATAATGTTGAGCAGCTCTGGAGGAGCAGGGTCTTTATCTGTGGTGATTGGGGCCAGCCCTTTTACAGCCACATGCTAGCCCCATTGTGTAGGAGACAAATCATTTCCCAACCACTTCTGAACTTGGTGATGTGTACATAATGAATGAAATCAAGCAGCAGCCAAAGTAAATTTACTTTTATTCAGTGATTTGGAAAAAAAATTGATATCTCAAGTCACAAAGTGTTTCATCCTCACTAATTCCATACGACTGAAGAATAAATACTTTTTCTGCTTCATTAATCTTTGCACGTTCAGCAGAAGGATCCTTAAACACAGACAGCAACAGCTTCTTGTAGTTCTTCATGTTTCTCCAATAATTTTATAAACTTCGGTTTCCTTGTCAAAAAAAAAAAAAGCAGAAGTCGTATCAGCCATACTAAATGCATGTAAGAGGAAAATGTTCTCCTTGATAATAGATCCAAATTTCATGGGGGTTGGTGTGTTCAGTTTGTTTTCTGCATTTCCTTTACCTTGTTTTAAGATGTTTATGTTCTTTCTTGATCCAGCCATCACATCTTCTCCTACTATTGTTACTGATTCAGACTAATTGTACCCTTCAATAGCAGTATTAACATTCAGTGTATCTGCATCTTAAGTGAAATCTTCATTAATCAATTTTGGGATTAGCATTGCGATGAGGCGGCTCTTATTTTTCCCATTTGAGAGAAATTTACTTTCACTTGTTATTGCTGGCATTGTTTCATCAAACACAGTGTCTCTGGCAGCACAAGTCAATCGACGAGCATGCTCCACACATTTTGTACTTCTGCTAGATTCTCTGGGTACCCATCAGAGACAATGGTAGCGTTTTCCTTTGCAGTGCCTCTTTACATACTCAACATAACTGTTTAGAATTACTGAAAACATTTCTCGCTGATGCCACACAACTCATTGAATAAGAAATCCTCCATCATTAACATAAACTGTCTTCAACAATACTACTGCCACAAAGGGGTGAAAATACTTCATACAGAATGGATTTCTTAGTCTTACATATTCCTGATCCATTAGAAAGTGACATGAGGTATGAAGCCAGTTCATACTAAAAGTTAAGTTTAAACAGTTTTTGTGATTTCCTGGTATATGAATTTCTTCTAAATAACAAATCAGGATCAACAGGGCATGGAACATCGCGTGATCTTACTCCTGGAATGGCAGCTCCCAGAGGTTGGATCCTTTTCTTTCGTTCAGACTTGATTTCTGCAAAGTTCTTGCCAGCAGACGTTTACATCAGAGTTATCAAATACAAACTGTGTAAATGTGTCAGTTTGAAGGCCCCTGTCTGGACGTTGCAAAGCTGTTACTTGAAATAGTGCTGCCTCAGCATAGGAAGCACACAATCATAAAGTAGAAAGAGCATTCAGTAGATTCTGAGAACTATATTTTAGACTGAGACGAACAGCGAGGCCTACTGTAGAGGTGACACGAAAGAATTTGGTCTAGCTGCTGCTATGATGTCATGTGAAATTGCTTTACATTTCTAATCCCATTTACTTATATGTCCTTTCTTGTTCTTCAAGACAACAGTCATAACAAAGCAGTTTAAGGTACCTGACATAAAAGATTCTAAGTCACTTAGGAATTTTTCTGGTGGTGAATACTAATCCGTCTCATACATCTGTGACCTTACATCTCCAACAATTATTTTTGCAGCTGTTTTTACTATCATAAGCCACTTTTCTTTCTCATCATTATTTCTTTGCATTTCATACCGAGCATCTGTCAGAAAACACACCAAAGGCTTTCTGTTTTTGTTTACAGATACAATAATGTCCTTTCCATATTTTTCCCTCAGTTCACACTGTTGTTTTTTTTTATTTGGTAGTTAGTTCACCCACATATCCCTCAAAAATTTCACTGAAAGAAAATCAACATTCTTGTCAATTTCCCTCACGGCAGGTAAAAGTATGAGTCATTGCCCCTGAGACTGTGGCTCTTTTGGGACGACCACGTTTCATCCAAGAGGATGTTTGGTAGAATTTCTTCGTGCAGGTTGAATGGAATCTTGCCTCTGCAGCAATTAAATCAACTACATAACATATATGAATATCAGCTGTTTTGTCTCAGTCATCGTTTCTCTTATTACCCAGTTTCAAAATGAAGTGTCTCAACAGGGTGCACAGTTTCACACATATTTAAAAGTCTTTTGCTCTGTTTCTTTTTTTAAAAACAGACAAACAAAATGGAAATCAAACTCTGATTCTAGACATCTAAAAAGCTTCACCCCTTCTTTCTTTGTGTACACCTTCTTACATTTTTCTTGCACTGTCACACTTTTCAGTCCCCCTAACTGAGAATGTTTCCCATCTTTCCATTTAATGTTAAAGTCCATCAGTGTTTTCACATCCTTCTATGTAACTTTGCTAGTCACTCCCCAGAAAATAAAACATGAAGCATTTTCCGAAGGAAGTAATTTTTCCACAAAATAATAATTAATTTCAGGTTTGCTGTCATTGTTCATAATCGCAGAAACAAGAAAGAAGTTACAATTATTAACAAAGAAGCTTAAACCATCCTTCAGTATAACATACAAGATCATCTTCCATGTGATATTGGGTAATGGGGGTATGGAAACAAAAAATTCGAACATTCTCTCCCCTCTAGCGTGGAAACCATAAAATACACTATATATATATATATATATATATATATATATATATATATATATATATATATATATATATAACTTTTTGTAGAGGATTTTATGTAGATTGCTTTATGTATAGATACATTTTCCTCTAAAGTGAGTCCCAAGCAAGACATTTTAAAAAAACTGTTTTTGGCCGCTATTTTTCCTAGATGGCGGCCAAATCCGAGGCAGGAGAAGGGTGCAGAATTAATGATATGAGGTTCCCTATTACAAAGAAAATGAGAGTTATTGCAGCTTCCATGAATTTTTTCCTTATATGAACTTTTTTCTTCTCTACTGACTGTCCTACAGATGTATAATTGAAAAATGGTTTCCCTCCAAAGTCTGCAAATACTACAGGCCACTACGTGTAACAGCTTAGTTCAAAAATTCCGAGCAGTTAGTATATTAAGTGACATAGAACAATCCATGTGCAAGATATAGATCCTACTCTTTGCAGTGACCACTGTGCAATATGTAAAACCTACCACCATCTTCTCCACCACCTCCAAAATGGAGGCCGTGTTTCGTATACTGTAGGCTACAGGGTTTGAGATCTTCATGACCTGTTGATCACTGAAAATATAAGTCTCATAAAGCACAAAACTTTCACACAAATTCCAGATCTGAAACAAAATTCCAAAATGCTGCTCAGGTCTCCATGCCAGACAAGAAATAATTCAGTCACGAATTTTTGAGTTCAGATATTGCAATCCACGAATCAAGAAAATTAATAGCTGGGAAGGCTTATGAATTAAACAGTTAAGTCCAACTTAGTTTAAAAGAAGATTATAGGAAATGTCTTGGCAAGACCCAAACAATACACTCAAAATGGAAAGGTTATAGTCACCATTCAAGGATATAAGGTTCAAAACCAGAACTCCAGAGGGTGGAATCCTTAGTGCCTTTCTCTTGCACCACTGATGGAAACCTATTTACTAGAAACCTATCGAATGAGATGAAAATCTGCAAATAAGGAGATACAATCTTCATTGTCAGTATGAGAAGAGTAAACCATAAACAAAAACTTAAAGAGCATTGACTTACATTCAAAATAAGCACAAAGACCTCAGGGTCAAAATAAATGGAAACGTAATGAATTACCCAACAATCTGTCACTCATGGGAGATTGAGTCAAGTGGAGAAAGCATTACTCTTTTTGTACAATAACAGCAAGCAACAACATCACCGTCTAACAAAGTCAGCTAACTCAGAAAACAAAGTAAGACGTAAGCTAAGTGCCTTTATCAAGAAGCTACATATCATCTGCTCAGAACTTCTACATTTAAGTTTCTTAGGCTGTGATGATTATGCATCATCTGTCCTCAGTGGACTCAAAAAGCGTCAAGAGAAACCTTTGGAAGTTATCCAAACAATGCAGTGAGGATCAGCGTTGGGGTGCCTGCATAGACCAGGCTGTGCATTCTAAGAGGAGAAATAAGATTATCACCTCTAGTCCACAGAACTGACCCTGGAATCACAGCCATCATTTTAAAGTTCTTAAAAAGGGTAAAGACTTCCCCCTGAAAAGCAAAACGGGAGAGTGCTTAAGCTTCCACAAGGAGCTAAACTCATTCAAAATTCATTCCAGAAACACTCTTCCTATGAGGAATGACATGCATAGCACCCACATTCAACATATACACCCACATGATGTGCACAATGAACCAGGACAATGGTGACCAGCACTCTCAAATGATAACTCCACAATCCCCCAAAGAAGCAAAAGCCCCTCGCACTTTATATAGGAGCCAGCATAAGTGGCTAGTGTAAAACCTGCAGCTTCAAATACATGATACACTGATAAATCAGTGTCTTCTGTCACATCAGCAACAGTTGCAACTGCAGCCTATTTTCCTAAAAGGCAGCTGAAGAATATCTCATAATGACTTCATCTTCTTCACTAATTTGATTCACTACATAAGCAAGAAAACACAACCATGTGTAAAGATTGTGGAGCAATCCAGACTATTAAGGCCACAAAATTAAAAGGTGTAAACCTAGTAACATGTGTGTATACTAGCCGTTTCTCAACAAAATAAAGGAAAGCAAGTATCGCTCAATTTGAATCATAGAAAATGAAGATACAAACTCCAGTTGGAAGTCTTCAGTACTACAATATGTATCACTAAGAGACTTTCACTCCTTCAGTTGAAATTGAAGACATTTGCATACTGCAAATGGAAAGACATTAGCTCCAAGGAACAATGGCTGTTTAAAGGATCAAGGTCCAACAGTGGTACATAGAAACCATTAATCTCTAGCCATGTGCGGTTTTAACAGAAACTAACATTGAGTGACTGAGACGTCTTTAAAACAGGGAGGACTTACAAATACTGTAAGCAGATAGTTAAAAGTCCCTTGGATCACTATCTGATGACCACAAGCCCATCCTCTGAGACAAATACACAACAGTGTACCAATCACCAAACCAAAAATCTCTGCAATGTACTAATTTCCATTCCCCAATAACAAAATTGCCTAAGCAGCAGAAGTTCACCTTTAAACTGGACGGCCCTGTTTCCTGCAGAAAACATTTTCCCCATATCCATTCTGGCTTTTGCTACTGAAATCTGAACTACAGTTCTTTCACTCTCTTCATTTTAGTTCACCTTTAAGCACACCTGAATATCCTGGAGATCGGCTCCTTGTGTGTACGGATATGAATACATCTTAGATCCCGTTTTAGCAAGAAACTTTAAATGGATTAATGAAAACAATGAAAATAATTCATTGTAACATGCAAAATTTATTACATTTTTTTCTCTTTTTTGGGAGGTGTCAATTGTGCATTCTTCACTTTTATATAGGTTTTCTGCGAAACCTGTAATACACCAAGTAAAATTAGGACTTTCGTTTTGATGGAAACTGATTCTGAGAAAAACACTTTTCTATTTATTACAATGCTGGTCGCTGTGTCAATCCTGGAAGCTCCAGCTTTGGAACCTCATAAAAACTTATCTTATAGACATGAAGAATTAGTGCGCTGCAAAAGTTTGGTACTCAAGTCATAAGTTACGATATCATGAATTTTTTTATCTAATCCTGAGGCATGTAGTGCCTAAGAGAGTGCGACCTTATTCATTTCGTAGTTCCTCATTGGACGGGTCGGTATTGTTCTCGCTAGCACCCTGCTGGGTCCGCGTTCGATTCTCCGACCGGCCAATGAAGAATTAGAGGCATTTATTTCTGGTGATAGAAATTCATTTCTCGTTATAATGTGGTTCGGATTCCACAGTATGCTGTAGGTCCCGTTACTAGGTACCCAATTGGTTCTTAGCCACGTAAAATAAGTCTAATCCTTCGGGCCAGCCCTCTCTAGGAGAGCTGGTAATCAGCTCCTCAGTGGTCTGGTTAAACTAAGGTGTACTTTATTCATTTCGTACTAATCGCAGTAACTGCCGCTTCCTTCAATAAGCCAACCTCAGACAACAAGAGGCCGTTATGATGATGGATTCCATATTCTAAAACGGCCGTTGCGTTTCTTTTGCTCTCAGGACGTAGACCAAAACAAAAATAAATAAACAGACAGTGGCGTTCCTGAGGTGGGGGGCGCTGTTTGAAATCGCCCCCCGGGCCCCAAAATGAGGGGGGGGGACCCCAAAATGGGAAATTTAACCATTGCTGCTATGACAGGACAAGCTGAATCCAGTGGCCCCAAAATGGTCAAGGGCCCCATTTATATTTGGGCCCGAAAGTTTGGGGCCCACCAAAGGGCCCCAATTTCCAATTTTGTGAACAAAAATGTAACAAAAATGTTATGTAAAAGAAATAGGGCTCTCCAGGGGTCCCCTCCCAATCGTAGAACCCATTATTGACCTTCTCATACGGATCGGAGGAGGGTGGGTAACGTTGATTGGGGTAAGGGCAGGGGCGATCTAAGGCAATTGACTACTGCTTATAGGGGTCCTAATTATCCTATGAGAGCCCCCAAAATAGCCCCATCATATCGCCATCAGCGTACATTACTGTTATCCTAATTTTTACCATTTATCATTATGTTTAACTGGATTAAGTGGATCTGCAACTATTCAATGTACACCTAGCTTTAAGAAATAAAATGTCTGAAATTTGCATTTACAAGTGCCTAAATTGACCCTACAATTGCTCATATTCTAGCCCCCCAGCTGCTTTGGCTCGATTCGCTCGCCTCCCACCCCATAAGAGGGGCCCCAAATGGGACTGTGCCTCCCGGGCCCCAAAATGTCTACGAACGTCCCTGTAAACAGATTCACAGAGGATTCTGTCTGTTTGGCTATTTTTATTTTAAGCTTCACATAAATATTATCGTAAATAATTTTGTTGAATACTTGGCGCGTGAAGTTGGTATCCACATTGTAAAGCCTTAGTTTACGTTATTATTCTTGGTCAAGAGCTTTGGAAATAATAATAATAATAATAATAATAATAATAATAATAATGTGAGCTGGAGCCTCAGTGTTAATGTTAAATGTGATCAGATAATAACCACGCATAATTACGTGTAAATACGTAAAACTACCAGAATGTTCTGTCAGTGGGATATATTCTTAGCAAGTTGTTCATATTTTGCCTAGCAACAAAGGTTTGATCAGCATAGGTCAGGTTTTGTCGCATCTGCCAAACAAGCTGATACTTGTAGATTCTTACAGGTGGTTATAGCGACTGCCAGTTTATCTCTTACTATAACACTTGGCTGCACTTAACCGAAGATTATAGAGTTGTTCGGGCGAAAGTCACGAGCACCTCGGCCGGGTCGGAATCCGTTGGAGAGGGCCGACAGTAGCAATAAAATTTCGCCAGCAACTTTTTTAGTTTTCAGTAAAAGAAAACTTTTGAGATGGCTATTTGTCTGTCCGTCCGCATTTTTATGTCCGCCCTCAGATCTTTAAAACTGCTAAGGCTAGAGGGCTGCAAATTGGTATGTTGATCATCCACCCTCCAATCATCAAACATACCAAATTGCAGCCCTCCAGCCTCAGTAGCTTTAATTTTATTTAAGGTTAAAGTTATCCATGATCGTTCGTTTGGCACTGCTATAGGTAACAACAACACAGGCCACCACCAGGCCGTGGCTGAAAGTTTCGTCGGCCGCGGCTGAGAATTTCGTGGGCCGTGGCTGCGAGTTTCATACAGCATTATACGCTGTACAGAAAACTCGATTGCGCCGAAGAAACTTTGGGGTACTTTTTATTGTTTTCTTTTTCTTTTTGCTGTCTTAAGCAGACATTCCCTCTAGTGATTCTCAGGTTTCTTAAGCTGACGAGCATCTAGCTGTTTTCCGTGCAATTGTGAGACGACCGCCATGTTTTGAAAATTACAATGAAGCTCTCCAGCGACCTCGACTTATTGTAAAGTCTCCGAGCACTTCTGACCATTTGCACAAAAGATTTGCAAATGACATTACGATATTCATTAGGAAGTTATTAACGTTCACCAAACTTGCGCATAATGGCATTTTTTTCTTAGTAAATTATTACAGGATAAAGCCAATGTGTTTATTTATTGGATGACAAATAAAAAAAGTAGATAATTTGTAGAAACACTTTTAATTAATTGCTAAAATTTGCAAAAGACCCCATACTACCTCAGTTACTTATATGGTAAAGCAGCTTGCAGAAACGATCGTTGCACAAAATTTTTATAACTCTCGCGTTGCGCATTAACAGATATGCTACAGGGCATTGATCTTCCCTTGTACAATTTTCATTGCAGATATCTGCCTTATGGGCATCAATAAGGTTTTTACAGGACTCATCTTATCGTTGGAGTTTTTTCCGATTTTTCGCCACTGGTGTTTCTAGCGAATATCAACTTGCAATCTAGGCTTACAACCTTTTTGTTTTGTCGTGTGGATGAAATTCACACCAGTGACCCTGAGACCTTAGTAGGCATTGGTCAAGCGATTAAAGGATGAACCACTTTTATGAAATCAAAGCTTCAGGTAAAACTTGGAGACATAAGAAAGGAAAGTATAAAATTGTAAATATATCGTTAAACAAGCATTCAACTTACAGTATAACTAACTACGTATGAAAAGAATGCGAGACATTCTTTTTTACACACAGTCACTTTCTTACATCATTTTCGAATACGGATAGAAATAGAACTTTACAGAAGTCAAAACACAATGTTATGTAAAGTCTGTGTATATCGTAATGTGAATAGAAGAAAGTGGTCGGCACATTTTTCACCCGAAACGGACTCACAATAATGAAAGAAAAAACTCCGACGATACGAAGTCCAGCAAAAATAGACGGTGCCGCTAAAGCTACCTCTTCCAACAAAAACTGGCAGATATATACAGTACTGTACATGATTCTATGCAGCACGGAATGCGTTTGCTTTTAGCATGTTGGTCGTACTGCAAGTTTATAATATGCTGGTAAAACACCTAAAAAAAGTTCTGACACGACTTGCTCTAAGTAAAAGAAATGCCGAGTTCTTTGGCAACGAATGAACGTAAAAAGTATTACAGGATTTTGTGGAAATCTTCATTGCATGTGTCATACAGTGCTCTACAGCAGTTTTCTTCCTAAGTTTATAGCGGATTGCATTGGTTTCGTTGACCTAAGGAACATATTTTGAAAATAATGAAGAACAGATTTTTGCCATTAAAACCTCATTTTAAAGGGTTTTTATTATACTATATCTCACGAACTCGCTAATATAAAAACAAAGAAAAACATTCTGCATATTTGAGATGCATACTTGAAAAAATTAATTCAGAGAGAAATATTTTTGTGAAAATGCCCATATCCTCAAGGGGTTAATAGTGTCACATCTACTGCACTTCATATGAGATATGCAGTCTATACACATTATTCAGCTGTTATTTCAAAAAGTTACAGAAATTAGTGACTACACGCAATGGAACACTGACATTAGTTTTGACTGTGCATTTATGATCAGAAGATCTGCTCGATGAATAATGAGAGTTGCATCACTTGCGTTAGCTCTTCGTCAGCCTTAGGCCTACCAAGAGCTGGTTCTCGTGAGGGAGCCCTGCTAGACGATCAGGTAGTGCTTGCAAGCAACTGGTTGGGAATCCCTGAGAGTTATCAGGCATCACTGCATATTATCTTCCCCGAATAAAACTAACATTCCAGCAGAAAAGGAAGTTCTATTGTCAAGATTATGAATATATCATTAAAAAGGTGCGAAGGTTTGTTATAATCTAAGTAATCTAACACAACTGTGACAGCGTCCCTAGAATAAGAACAATTTGAATTAAACATCACAATAAGCTTTGATGAAATAAAATGCTACTTACATTTAAAAAAAAATCTCTTATAAATGAGAAAGCAGTGAGGTGAAACAGAAAAAAGTAAATAGCTGTGCCTTTAAAACATTACATATTTTGATGAACGTTCAGTCCGTGGTTTGCAACCACTTACAGCGCAGCAAGTTCAGGTAACGTAGACTCGAACTTGACCGTATTCAAAAACCTTCACTGATGATAAAAGTATTCATTAAAAAAAGTACATTACTCACAAATGCAAAATTTGACTACGAGTCTTTGGTGACGGTAACAACAGGTCTTTGAAAATGCGAAGTGGAATGTACATACTCGTACATACATATACACATACATGCACAGAAGCCCCCGGCAATGACTACAATCACGTTAAGGAGAGATGGTTTCTCTTTTGTGATTATATCGCGAGACAATAACGAGACACCGATACAATGAAGTTATTTTTCGCGCTGACTGTGAAGAAATTTCGCTACTTAAAAATGTTCATTTTTCAACATAAAAAAAACTGGTTTTGCACAGATACAATAAAAAAAAGACTTTGAGACTCATGAGTGTCTTCTTTTCATTATCGTTACTTCCGTTAACAAAACAATTTCAGTACTGACCAGAGAAAAGAATATTTAAAGTACTTCCTTTTAATGGGCAAGGGTTCTTCGAGACGAAAGTAAAAGTAAACTTATAGAAATCCGAATAATCTCATATAAGGCTGCCATTTCAGACGAAGTTACGAGACTGATTGATAGAAAAAACCTGTCAGTGCCAAGTTCAAAGTCTCACGCCAAGTAGAGTGTTATTTGTGGAATAGCAGCGACTGGTACTGGTATATACGGGTGCAGGAAGCATCATGTCATCGAATAACTTTCAACAACAACTTGAACCAGTACATCAACTCTTTAGACACTGAATTCATAAAGCCAGGGATTTAGTTGTTACAGAAACGTTATGCTCAAATCTCAAACCAAATCCAGGCTCTCGATCAACAGAAGTTCCGTAGCTCTGATGCCAGTAGCAATGGGCCACACAGAAGACGGAGTCACCAGTGTGAAGTATGCACCACAAAGATAAAGAATCTACGAAGGGAAAATGATCGACATGGAAAGTTAACCATTCGACACGCAAAGAGGACTTATAGTTCAAAGGTCTGGACTGCTTGAGAGGTGACGGGGTCAAAAAAGTACCTCAGGAGCATACAGAAAGAAGGCCAGCGAACCTTCGGAGGTTCAGCAAGAGAATCTGCCAAACGCTGATTTACATTTGTCCGAGTTAATTTCAAACTGAAACTATGAAGCTATTTTCTCATTAACAGTAATTATTAATGATAAGAGTGTAAGTAAGCGATTCCATTGGAAGCCTTAACAGTTGCCACCTCTCCACTAATCCCATTTACCGTAGAACCCTACCTTAGGATTTTATCTCATCCATTCTCCATCAAACATATGAGACTATTCAGCGCTCCAAACAGCTTGAGTATATGGTAATGCTAGACAGACACAGTTAACGTATTTTAACTTCTCTCAAGCCTATGTCAGTGGAGGAAATCGTATGTTCCACATAGTCATGAACTGTTATGAAGTGGCTTTGTTCTTATATATCAATTGTGGGTCTATCAATAATCTGGCATTGTCCTTGGGTATTATGAATTTTTTGACATCACTTTCCTTTCTGAAGAAAAATGATTATGATGAAACAATATTTTGAGAAGATTTTGGTTCTCTGTAGCTACTGCACTGTCTCATGACGTGTTGGGTTACTACGATGGCTGATCAAGAGGGGAGAAGTTGGCCATTGCGAATCAAGAGCGTCAGCACATTTCGTCAGCGAATCGTCTTGGTCACAGCAAGCTCCCTCTTTTGTAACAAAGGTGCGTTCGTGCCACACGAAGGCTTATGATGAAAGGTATATGGCGATTCCTATGAGCTGGAGACAGTTCATCTACGTCAACTTTCCTTCTCTCTCGAGGTCACTGTTAAGGAGGTTGTTTCACACACATTACGCTTTTTCTTTTTTTCATTAATGTCAGGGATGAACCAAAGGTTTTTATATGATTTATTTTAGCATTTCTGTGTCTTTGAGTATTGTGGAAAGATGTGGTTATGAAAGAAGTGTAATTCTGAAAGTGTCCTCTTGAATACTTTTGAAAACTGCATTCGTGCAAATGAGGGGCTGCTGAAATAAAATATACAAAAATGTTGAGGTGTGAAGTTTTGTGAATATATCACCAATGTGTTGTTTTCGGTGAAATATCCGTTTCGCTATCGAGTGTGTAATGTGAAGGAATTTGAATGCCAGGGTTTATTATGTTGTTAAGGGCAAAATATCCCGTAGAGGAAAAACGATCAGTGTTCGCGGCTGATTGTGTAAATGTGAAAGTTCAAGTGTGTTGCCTCGTTACGTGTTTGATGTATAACATTATGGTAAATATTCTCAATGGTGGATACATATTTCAATTTGAATTTTTGTCCACTTTTCCTAACTTCTTACTGTAATGCAAAAAAAAAAAAATATGGAATAATAAATAGCTTTAAGTACGATGTTTTTATGATTCCTCCCAAAAGGTTCAATAGACATTCAGTGAACGTTAAATTGCAAATTTATTCTGTCTGCGTCGAGACCGATTTGATTCTTTTGGAAAAAAAGGAATCAAAACAAATAGAAAGCCTATTCTACTTTACATGCCTAAACTTTTGCCAATATGTACATAAACAAAAACAAAGAATCAACAGTATTTACTCAGTTACCCATACCCACTCGTGAACGACTGGAATTGCTGTAATTAGGTTCGAAAGTGCAAATGGCCTGGTGTAGCATCGGCATTCTCGGCAGCAAAACTTTCGGAGGACTAGAACTCCCTTTCGAAGGTGCTCTGGCGTAATTAAAGAACCTTTTCAATTTGTAGATGGTCCCTTTTAGTTCCGAGAGAAGTGCAGGAATAGTTCCTTATACTACAGGATCCTCAGTTAATTAAGCGAAACTGCAGTTGTTGTGATCGCATTCCTCCTTGAAGGGACAAGTAGACAAAAACTGAATTTTTTTTCTAATGGGAATAAAACGATTTGAAATTGAACAGTCCTGAAGCAGCAGGTTTCCCTTCAAGATCACAATAGTTTTTTGCTTTCCATAAGAATTCGTTTAAAAGAGAGGGGGAGAGGGAATCGCAAGCTTAAATGGGCAAACATGTTTTAACAAAGCTGTATTTAAAAACAATAAAAGAATAAATGAGCCGAACCAAAGCCTATTTCATTCCATCTGTCCACACACAAACGGAGGTTTTAGGTGGTATGCCAAGCTCTCGACTGGCGGAACACAATGTAGGCTTACTGTGATAAAGAAGCAAACTATTTCTTCGCTAGTACATCTTGATGCTTATATAAACAAAGAACTTTACACCTCCTTATTTAGATCATAAACATACCGATCTATATCGATAAAATAAAAACACAAGCTCACGAATGACGAACTTGTAAGAGTCAGCTCAGGTCAAACGCTAACGAAAGATGGGCTTTCAAAAATTATTTTTAATGTCATCGTACGTAAATTAAGGACACCTGGCTATGCGAGTGCGAACGAAAGTTATTTTAATAATTCCTGGCATGTAAATGACATGAGTAGGTTAATATTTGAAATAACGAGAAATATTGTTGTCTATGAGGTTTTCCTGGGCCTGGGGGAGGTGAATGGAAGGCAAAAAATTTCAGTTAATATATGGCACGTTAGCAATGATATTGTGGTTTTCTTTTCAGAATGCTCGACATATAAGCTATATGTAATTTTTTCTCAAGTGCATAAATTATAACAGCTCAATGACTGGGCACTTTAAGAGACTAATTTAGCCAAATAACTTATCGAACAAGAGTTTCGAATCCCATACAGTTCCCGTCATCCTTAGAGGGTTGATGACATACATACTAAACATAAAAGATTAGCCTAAACATACATAATTCTTTCATTGTTGGGCATTGGAACGACACTTAGATAGAATGAATAAAAAAGGTTACAATGAAGAATGATTTTAACTGAAATGGAGTGAATGTGTTCTTCAAGGGCCAGCAAAATAAAATATCTGGGGAATCAGTAGCATGGTCCTAGCTTCATTAGTTCATGCTTCATGTTCTAGCGGTAAAAATATTATAGATTATTTTTTTCAGTTTATGGACATAGGTATTACTTTGGTATCAAAATAAAGTTATTCTATATGCATGCAACGAAACTTAACGTAGAATAAAGTCTGAATAAGAAAATCTCGTGATTTGAACAGGTTGGAAAATAGGTCGAAGTGTAGTCTGGGCTATACTAATAGGATAAAATATAATTATTGAGAGCTCACCGTTCGTGTTTAATCTGAGTAGACTGACTGACACAAACTCTTCTTTTGTGTGCTTGAGTTAGTATATTATTGACAGAAATCGGCAAGTTTATGATTTATACAAGAGGGCCCGAGGGTTCTTTTATATATATATATATATATATATATATATATATATATATATATATATATATATATATATATATATATATATTTTTACAAATATTACTACTGTTCGCCCTCGTAACTGTGATTGTAAATAATGTCAGCCTGACCGAGGCCGGGAAAAGATGTTGTCTAGATGAAGAGCGTCTTCAGTTCAAACTTAACGTTCGTTGCGAGGAACAGGTAGCATTTAGCCATTTTTCCCTTATAGGAAAATTCCTATATCAGCCTTAAAAATAGGTGGTCCTAAGGTCCTTTTTCCTTTCTACCTGTCTCTTGGCGAATGTTTTGAAACAGAACGCGGACGCTGAGATGACTGTTTGACCCAGGCCGGTCAGGGAACGAGAGAGAGAACCAAGCTGTCGAAGAGACAACACGTCTGGTTGGACCTCTTCCCCCTTTCTTTGTCTATTATTCTATTAGTGACGTGAAGAAGCAATTGCAAGGACTCCTCGTCGGTCGTTGGTGTGCACAGCGTTCGTCCTAAGGTAAAGTCGTTTTTTTGTCCAAAACTTCGCCCATTCTTTTATCTTTTTTTCTGTATTTTGCATTTCCTTTGTTTCCCCTTTCAGCCACCACTGACGGTATATGTGTTTACGAAGTCTAGATTAAGCCAAATTATTATATTGTTAGCTTCAGCCCCGTTATTCCCGTAAAATACCTAGGTTAGGGTAAGCAAAACAGTTTTAAGTCTCGATGCTTTTGTATGCCTTGCGTTCGAATGTTGGGAAGAACTGTTGCGTTTGAAATCTAAAATTCATCTCAAATATTCTTTGTTAAGGTTAATTAACCTTAACTGGCGACCTTTGGCTAATTAACGACTGTCTTTGAGGTTAACTTTTGGCTTCAAGTGGCAGGTTACGTGTATTCTTGGTCTGCAGGGCCGTAAAAATTACGTAAATTGAATAATAAATGATCAGCCGAGACCCTACATGTAACAATATATATATATATATATATATATATATATATATATATATATATATATATATATATATATATATATATATATATATAAACATTCAAATATGTTACTGAAGAAATGGTTTAACATTAATCACAATATGCCAGCGATATCAGAAACGTTGATTGTCAGCCAATCACAAGCTACCCTTGCGCATGTGACACATTATCACCCTAGAATGGACAGATGAAATGAAACCGACTATAATCATAATGCCTCAGAACGCGACCTCCATTTCCTCTTTCCAAAGCGATTAGGCATTTTAGCGCGGTAGTTACTTTACGAAAATGCTGAATATCGTAAAAGGTAGGTGGGGTTTATCAATACAATTCGAAAGATCAGCGTTAGCACTGAGAACTGGCATGGCAATCCTATATGTTAAAATGCGCTAGCAAGACAGCTGCTCACTTTCAGTTAAAAAAAGAAAAAAAAAACTGAAGATTCACAAAGATAGATTGTTGGTGGAGAACAATCCAACAGTAGAAAGATCTGCAGCTGATACTTATTATCTCATTAAATTGCCAGTTATACTAACTTATATGCGATGTATTTAAGCATAAGTTGTTTACAATATCGCCTAAACTGGCGCACGAGAGAGCTTTCTATGAGCATGTGTTTGAGGCTAGCAGCGGATAGCACATAAGTTTAATTGCCCTTTACAGACATATGCATAATATGAGGGCTGTAAACGAACTTTTGATAATCATAACGCTATTTACTTATATTCTAATGTCTCCATGTATTCACAATATGTTTTGTCTCTTCCATTTGCAAATTTTGTTTGAGCTTTGTCGCCTCCTATTTAATCAAGGCACATAAGAAGGGTGCCTAATTCTGCACCCAAAAGATGTATCAGAATACAAAAAAACCACTCATCGTCCCTTCTAGTGACAAGGGTTTCAAATCACCACGATAATGAGATTCTGGAGCTGCCATACTAAGTATACGTGAACATCAAAAGCAATCTGGCTAAATCTAGGGAGTGAAAGCGATCAGGTCAAAACTCCCCAGTTGACATGGAACACCAAAAGTGGCTAGGCGGAACCAACGCGCGGTGAGGAGGGCGATAGTGATGCACTCGATGTTTTACGAAAATGTCCAACCGACGGCCTCTCACTTGCTAACTCAACTGTACGAAGGTTGGTGAAGATCTAATTAATGTTGTGCGTTTCCATCCTGTCCTTTTGTGCATCCACTCCTCGCCAGTGACAAATGTAGAATCCCAAAAGCTTGGATAGAAGTAAAAGAACGCTTAAGGCTAGAATGAGATGCATTCATTGATACAGGAACACTAACCCCCATTAGAAGTGAAGTTAAATTTCCTTTTAAATCGCAATTCATGGATTAAACACGAATGCAGTTTTTAATTTTGTAGGCCTCACATTTTGGAATATTAAACAAGAGTATTCATATCATTTACCTGATGCCTTTCATGATTTCCTTCTGCCTCTTGCTAATGCATTATGTTTAGCTGATATGAATGCGCCACTGAATACTCTATAAGTGCGCTTACAGGTAAGGTAGCGATTGGTTTTGTAATGTATTTTATCTTAAGAGGTAATGATAAAGAAGGTACTTGGCCTTGTACAGGGTGTTTTTCTCCTAGCCTATTTTCGGGAACTTTTTCATATATCATAATTTACAAAGGCTATGTTACAACCCTCATAAGTTCAGCAAACATAACGTTCTAGCGTTTGAGCCTTCGGACGCCTACCATTATTTTTTATTATCTTTATCGGTAGGAATTTGTAATGTGACAGTTTAGGAGAGTGAAAATAATGCATACAGAATGGTTTTATTTGATCAAATTACATAATTCTGACTTACTTGTTTACATCTGCCAAATTGCTGACCAAGTTTGTTTACGGCTTTAATCCGTGCACATTTTGTCTTCAGGCAAAACTGAGTGACAACAAACAAAATGCTTTTGGCGATAACTTGCTCGCTAAGGACAGCATGATCAAGTCATCGTCCGCGATTGCTTGTTCGTCTACTAGGGTTCTTATGCATTCCAGGTATGTACATGTCCCCTGACCTCACATAAACCTAGCTAGACAATCCCTCAACCGCAGGGAGAAGAGTCGGAGTTGTATCATCATAGACAATATTACTCAGTTGTTCTACATGAAGTGTGAACAGAATCAATAGAAGCTATACATTAGATAGGAGCTCCTTTACGATGAAACGCCATTCTTGAGGGAACAGACCTCATCCCTCACGATTTTTAAATAAAATTGGTATATTTTGCTCAACAGACATAATGCAAACAAAGGGGGAGGCAGATGACATGTTGGTGAAAGTAGCGAGAAGAGTAAAGGCACCAGAATTCGGGGTCTTTAGTAGAAGAGTTGGCCACATTTCTACTACAGGGGAAGCGTTCACCCTGCGAGGGTGCGGTTCACATACGTACTCGAGAACTGTTTAAGTATATACATATTTTCACATTTCATTTTCATAATTCCATATTTTCCTTTTTTTTATCTTAACGTGCGTTTCACTGAGCACTGATGGCTTGGACATCATGACGACGCGTGCATAACACTTACGCGCACAGTCATCAGTGGAATTTTTCATATATAATCATGAATATTTTTCATTAATGTAATAGTATTGATGGTGGCCGTGAAATCACGGCTAAAAATATGCGTATACATGTTTACACCCAAGTGCCTATCTTTTCATAGTCCAAGATTTTCTGGTGTTTTTTAGTTTTCTGTAAAAGGAAACTATTGAGATGG
>NC_089768.1:1915000-1937500 GCF_040412425.1 Macrobrachium rosenbergii | reverse complement strand
TATGTTATTCAACTGAACAATGCCTTTGACAGACACACCCCTGTCTGTCTAGTTAATTCTGTCATGAGATTGACCAACCAGTGGGATGGATACCAACGAGCCTGGAATGTACCCATAGACTGGCGACCCTCAAGAGGTGCCGGACCCCATCGGAATAAAAGCCGTAAATACCTGTTGTAAACTAGAAGGGCAACACCAGCTGGCACTAGGCCACAAGGAGAAACAGGCATATGGTAAATAGTCACTTATGTGTTGTTCGTTACATATATATTTTATATATATATATATATATATATATATATATATATATATATATATATATATATATATATATATATATATATGTATGTATATATATATATATATGTGTGTGTATGTGTGTATACAGTATATATATATATATATATATATATATATATATATATATATATATATATATATATATATATGAAAAGCCTATAGGTCACAAGTATGTTATGAATTACAATACACAGAAAATGTTTAATTAACAAGTGCGGAGGAAAACTCTCCCAAAATCCTTGAGAGGATGTTTAGCTGTTATCTGACACATTTCCTAATTAAGTGAAATTGTCACATCAGGTTTCTCAAGATGTGGGAAACTGTCACATGAATTTGTGAGTGCGTTCGCCGGAAATGTGTGTTTGTGCATTTCTTTTGTGCAGAGTCCCAGGGTGTGAAGGAATTAGTTATGGGAAAAAGGATCATTCGAAGACCAACCAACATTGAACATTATTAAAAGTCTTCAGTGAAGACTTTGTGGTTCAAGACTTATCGATTAAGAATGTGAACATTGCTGTCTGGAGGCAGGAACCACGTGTAATTTCCCAAACTGTAGATTGTTTTTCTCCATTTATATATTGTCTTTTATTGTATTGTGTATACTTTATGAGTAACATGGGAGGAATTCCCATATCTTTTTTTATGCATTTTGGGTTAATAAGGAATTTATTTGACTTCTTCAGATGTTTTGGTGAGAAAGAGGTTGAAGATGTACTCACTGGGAATGTACTGGACTTTGACTTATTTTGACCTATTGCGAGTTACAGTGTAAAAGTTAACTTAAGTATATCTTAGTTTAACCAGACCACTGAGCTGATTAACAGCTCTCCTAGGGCTGGCCCGAAGGATTAGATTTATTTTACGTGGCTAAGAACCAGCTGGTTACCTAGCAACGGGACCTACAGCTTATTGTGGAATCCAAACCACATTATGACAAGAAATGAATTTCTATCACCAGAAGTAAATTCCTCTAATTCTTCATTAGCCAGCCGGAAAGTCAAACGCTGGACCAACAGCGTGCTAACCGAGAGCTCTAACCACCCCTCCAATGAAGAACTTGTTACAGTGTAAAGACTGTAATATGACTGATCTTTTGGGAACTTTAATATTCCATTCTATTTCATCTCTTATTTCTTGCAATCTAGTTATGTTAGATTTTGTCAAATAAATTATTTTGGGTAAAGCTTGTTTCACTGTAGACCTGAGAGAGAGAGAGAGAGAGAGAGAGAGAGAGAGAGAGAGAGAGAGAGAGAGAGAGAGAATGTAAAGTGAGTAAATACTTTTTTTTATATTTGTTTGATATTTTTTTTATAGAACGAACAAGTTCTTATCATAGAAAATGGATACTTTTAGTAGGATACTGAAGTAAATTTCTCACTTTCTACTATCCAGAATTGGCAAGTCATGCAAACATTGTATGACAATTTGTCACTCAATGTCGCTCACAGGGCAATATCGAGATACATAAAAACATATTTACTCTGATATTATATTTTTTGCGAGAGAGCCCATTTTTATCATAGATAATGCGTATTTTAGTAGGAAAGTAAAGTATATTTCTCACTTCCTGTTGGGTCTAATACTAGGCAGGATCAGGAAATGATACCCAGCATGGTTTCGTATCTTCATTGCAACTGACTCACAGCGGAAGATGGAAGTACAGATAGCTCGTGACGTGGACAATGACGTCACTTATATGGGCGGTGCTTAGGCGCTGCTAGCATGTTCATCAGCTAATACATCTTACATCTCCCTCCCAAAATATTACGAGGAGGGTAATATTTTCAAACTTATCATTGACAACACATTGGCAACTTCATAGACAGACAATATGATAAACGAAATGCTCAACACTTTTAAAGAAAAACATTAGAGACAGGTATGGTAAACCATAATCATAATGAGTATTGGCAACTTTAAGATGATGGAAAAGTAGAGAGAGTGAAAGAGAGAGAGCGAGAGAGAGAGAGAGAGAGAGAGTTCAATATCAATGGCATTAACATATCAAGTGAAATAATCATCACATTAGCAAATACGAAATCAAGGTACATTTAAATGCAGTAAAAAAATACTTTCATTTTGTAAAATGCAGAATCAAAGCATGGTTAATTATACATAATCGTTCATCCAGGCAGGGGCCTCTCTCTTCCTTGTGGGCCGTACCTTTGGCGTTGATGGGGAAGACAGACTCATGAGCCACTTCGTCATTGGTAGGAGTGGCTCCTGTTGGCTCACTGGCAGGCGGTTCAATGACCTTGAGATGTCTTCTGTTTCTTATCGACGAATGCCCACTGCCATCTAATCTTACTGTGTACTGCCTATGAGGTCGTTGCTCGACTATAATTCCCAGCCTGTCCCAGGCCTTGGTCATCTGGCTCTGAACCCTAACGTGTGTGCCTGGCTGCATGGGCGTGAGCCTCCTGTTGGTGCCGCTGTCAATTATCTTCTCATTTCTTTCTGCTACTTGACGTTCTCTTTCTCTAATGGATTTTCTCCAGTGGCGATCTACCATATAGTTGAGTTTTGCAGTCGGTACACCATCGCGTAGCTGTCTCCCAGTTGCCAGTTGTGCCGGAGATTTATTTATACCCCTCAAGGGCATGTTCGGGTACTGTAGCATGGCCAATGACACCTTGTCATTATCGAGTCTCCCAGTCCCACTGATACTTGTTCTAATTATCCTCTTTGCGGACTTAACCGCGGCCTCGGCTCTCCCATTTGACTGCGGGTAGTGGGCAGATGATAGGCGTATGTCAACTCTCCATCTCCTATAGAAGACCATCATTTCTTCGCTCACTAGGTTGGTGCCGCCGTCTGTAGACAATTGTTCAGGTGCTCCCCATCGAGTGAAGTAATTCCTAAGTTTTTTCATGACCTTTGCAGACGAGGTGCCATTAGGGAAGTGGGCTATTTCTAGCCAGCCTGTAAGCCTGTCGCAGTATGCCATGTACGTGTGTCCTTCAAGCTGAAACAGGTCCATGACGGTCTGTTGGAACGGATACTCTGGGGCAGGGGTCATCTTCATGACTTCGGCAGGCAGTGATGGTGAGTGGGCGTAGCACGATGTACACTGTGAACGATGATGCTGGAGGTCACCCTCGATGCCCGGCCAATAGATTGAATGTCTCGCTCTTCTCAACGTTGTATCTAGGCCTTGATGTCCAGCATGAAGGTTGGCGGCTACCTGATGGCGGATATTCTTCGGGGATGACAAGGCGGATGCAGCTGTCGTTGAAACAGTATGTGACCAGGTTGCCAGATGTAGATAAACGTTCCCTGACGCTGTGGAAGGGCCTCAAACATGCAATTTCTTGGGATTTCTTCGGGTTCCAGTCCCCTGCAGTCACTCGAGCGACTAGTAGCTGATATGCTGGGTCGTCCAGGGCAGCCTCTTCAATTTTCTCATCTATGGTGCACTGCTCCTGTAGGTTTTCTGTGACTGCTGACACCACGGCAACTGTTAATTCTTCGTTGAAGCTCTCATCCTGTCTATCTGGCACAGTCCTCAGGGCAGGAAATTGTGAGAGGAAGTCGGCAGCATGATTTCCCTTGCCTGGTAGGTATTTAACATGGAAATTATACAATAATGTTTTCTCCTTCACTCTAAACAGTCTTCTATTGCCTAGTAACTTGACTAAAGGGCGGTGATCTGTGACAATTGTCAAGTTCAGGCAGCCCAATAAGAACAGCCGCGCCTTTTTTAAACACCAGGCCACCGCAAGGGCTTCCCCCTCCACCGCTGCATACCCAGACTCGGCAAGCGTGAGGAAACGACTGCCACAAAGCGCTATTCTCCAGCCACCTCTACAGCAGAAGGGGTGTCAACGGAGGTACAGCTGCAATATTGCTGGAGGATGACCAAGCCCACGCCCTCTTTACTCCAGACAGTGACTGCAACAGTCAGTCATAGCTTGTCGTAGTAGGTGAGGCCATCCTTGGCTAACTTGCAGACGGTGTCTTGCACTTGACGAAACTTCTCCTGAACGTGCTCATCCCAACAGACCTGTTTGCCTGAGGGCTTCTTCAGTAGGTCTCTAAAGTGGGTCATGATGGGCGCTGTTGTAAGGAAGGGGGCCAGCTGATTGACGAAACCATACCTTGGCCTAATGTCAGATATTATGGGCTTTTGGGGCATCGAAAAACTTCTAATAGCAGATAGACAATCTTCTGAAGGCTTGTAGGAGTCCCAACTGACGTCAAACCCAACGAATTCCACTTCTTTCTTGCAGAACTTGAATTTTTCTGGTTTTAAGGTGATGCCTTTAGATGCACAGACTGCGTGGCAGTCATACACATGCCAAAAGGCCCCTTCCACGCTTGAATCATAGAGGAGTGTGTCATCCACACACTTGAATTTCCTGGGTACTTCTTCAATGGCATCATCGAAACGACGTGTATATGCGTCGGAGGCAGAACAATACCCCATTGGTGTCCTTCGGTATTGATACCTGCCCCAAGGTGTGATGAATGTAGTTAGGGGTATGCTTTCCTTGTCCAGTTCCACCTGGTGAAATCCCCAATAGGCGTCGGCCACAGTCTTGTATGAGCAGAGGGGAATGCTGGATACCATATCGAAGGGTGTGGGGGTATGGTGGGTCTCCCTCCTACAACTTGCGTTGAGCCTCTGATAGTCGACTGTACGTCTTGGTTGCCCCGATTTCTTGGCCACGACCACCATACGTGAACACCATTCTGTGGGCTCCCCAGGGGGAGCTCGCTGTAAGACTCCTCTCTTAATGTCCTCCTCCAACTGGGCTTTCACCTCTTTTTCCCAGTGCTTGGGTACTGACGCAGGTGTGTGGCAGGCATAAGGAACTGCACCAGGTAATAGGTGGATATGGTGGGGTTCCCCTTCCATTACCGGGAGGGGCTCTCTCTCGGTGTTGAAGGCCATGCTTGAAAAATGGGCTAATAACCAGTCTTCCAATCTGGTAATATTCCCCTCAGTAGGGGGAAACAGGATGGTCAGCGGTCTTGCAGGTTGATCGGTTGCTTCAACGGACGTATGGGTCGCACTTGCTTCTGTGGGGGCGGAGTCCGAGAAGGGGGCATGGTTTGGAAACGTTTCTGGCACAAGACCTAGTTTCTTGCAAGTGTCCAAGGATAGATAAAAGTCAATGGAAGACTTTACAAAATACACTTCCTGGGTTGTGTGCCTCCCCTTGTATTCTATAGTACACAACGTCGACCCTAAACACTTCAGGTGTAGGTTGGCAAAGTCTCGCAACCCTCCCTTCAACTTCAACGTAGCTGGTTTCACATTCAACGTCGCAAGAATAGCGGGTCCCGCAACACAAACCTGGGCACCAGTGTCTGGCACCGCTTGTACACCGGACCACTCAATTGAGTTGGCCAAGCATACATCAAAATGAATAGTGGGTTGCGGAGACGGCCCATTCCACAACCTTGCCTCTGCGCTCACTGCACGCGCTATGTCCGACTCCGCTGCCAGACCACTGACGTTTTTCTTGGCGCTCCGCCCTCTGCAACACTTCTTCAAGTGTCCAGTTTTACTGCACCCGTGACATGTCATGTTCCTCATGGGACATGAGGAATACCCAGGGGTATGACGAATACCACAATTACCCCAGGGGCGTGATTGTACTTTCACAGGGGCACTCTTGTCACATTTACTAAGGGCGGCAGCCACCTCGGGTTCTTCCCCACACACTTCGGCAGCAGCTGCTCTAGGGGAGCTGCTAGGCCATGCCCTATTGCTAAGGGTGTCGTCACGGGCAGCCTTAAATGTACTGCACATGACTCTGAGGGAGTCGATATCACGAATATCATTACATGATTGAAATACTTGCCTTTTTAGCACTTTATCACTTAGGCCTACCATGAGCTTACGCAATAGCATATATTCAGATAAATCATGATTGCAATTAGGACATGTGAATGCACAATCGGTAGCCTTTTGCGTGCACTTAATAAAAAAATCATTAAAGGACTCACTAGGCTCTTGGGCCAAATCAAAAAACTCTAGCCACTGCACTGCTTGATTAGAAGCTTTTACCACTAATTGCTTAACCGCATTGAATGCCCCTTCAGTAGAGAGGGCACTCCACTGCACGTCGGTATATCTAGAATCAAGTGCACGTTGCAATATCAGGACACAATGTAGCTTTATGTGATGAACAGCCTCGTTAGGCTTCACCTTGCATAGCTGCAACCAACACTCCATTGACCGTTTCCAAGACCTGAAGGCTGCAGGGAACACCTCAGCCTCGCACTTTTCTGGAGCTGCTGACAAAGGGGATCCTTGGCTGGGGGACATTGCTACCCTGGAGTGACAATGCTGTTATTTCAGCCTGAAGGTTCTGGATGACCTGTTGCTGGGTTTGTAACATGTGTTGAGCCTGCAGCATTGAAGTTGGCGATATCCTGACGCCGGTTCCTGAACTTCCTGTCCTTGCAATTCTGCCCCTGGGGGATGCAAACGAGAGTCGTCTTGGCGGTGGTGCCATGCTGTACTATGGTTATGGCTGTAGGTCCTATTTCTTCATTCACTGCTCCATGTTGGGTCTAATGCTAGGCAGGACCAGGAAATGATACTCAGCATGGTTTCGTATCTTCATTGCAACTGACTCACAGCGGAAGACGGAAGTACAGATAGCTCGTGACGTGGACAATGACGTCACTTATATGGGCGGCGCTTAGGCGTTGCTAGCAGGTTCATCAGCTAACACATTTTACACTTCCACCTAAAAAGTCATACAGAAATATTGTGACAATTTTTCGCTCAATACCGCTCAGATGTTGGTAAATGCGGTGAATAAAAATATAGAAAAACACACTTAAACAATTTTTTTAGCAATAATATTTCTGGACATTTTTATTTAGACATATACCAGTCCAAAACCATAAAAAAACCAAAAATCAATAATTCCTCGAAATTCGGCGATCGGCACGCCCTCTTAAGACACAGGGTAGCAAAGAACGGCTATGGTCGGTAGTGGACAAAGAGGCCTTTGCCGCAGTGTCTACTTTGGTTAATTTTAAGATGTTATTGATGGGCAATTGTTGGATCTTTTCAATAAGCCAGATTTCTCCCCTAAAAGAGCTAGGTGGTATCTGACAATTAGGGATTTTGATGCCAAGCTTAAGTATATAGAGGGTAGACATAAGTATACCTTAGTTTTACCAGACCACTGAGCTGATTAACAGCTCTCCTAGGGCTGGCCCGAAGGATTAAGACTTATTTTACGTGACTAAGAACCAACTGGTTACTTAGCAACGGGACCTACAGCTTATTGTGGAATCCGAACCACATTATAGCAAGAAATGAATTTCTATCACCAGAAATAAATTCCTCTAACTCTTCATCAGCCAGCCGCAGACTCAAACTCGGGCCTACCAAGGGCTAGGCCACAGCTCTACCGACTCACCCAACGAAGAGGTTAGTGGGTAGACATAATGTTGTAGTGGATGCCCTTAGCAGAAGTTTATCTTATGCAGATGGTACTCATGTATGTTATGTATCTGGAGATTGCATAGACTGGGATCTTAGTTTAGTAGAATCTTAACAGGATGAGGATGAGATTTTGGCAGACACAAAAGCATTTCTTAGAGGGGAATTAGTTAGGAAGGGTTATAAGTTGCCTTTTGCAGGTCTTGAATTAGAGGGTAATTTGTTAGTTAGGAAGATTAGATGCAGATTGAGAAACTGACGATAAGGGTGATATGACGCAAACAATTGTTTCTAGGAGTTTAGTACCTACGGTTCTGGATATTGTTCACTGTAGGTCTGGCAGTCCGCATTTGGGTATTGAGAAGACATATCAGAATATACGGGGACAATTCTTTTGCAAGAATATGCTCACATCAGTGGAAGACTTCGTGAGAGGTTGCTCAGTTTGTAATGCATGTAGGCCATTGAGGGTCATTTCTTGTAAATTGGGTTCATTTCCTACTCCCAACAGACCATTTTCTAGGGTCCATATGGACCTGGTATCCAATTTCTGTGAATCTACTTATGGCCATAGGCACCTGTTGATGGTTGTTGACGAATTAACTAGGTTTGTAGATTGTTCCTTTGAAGCATAAAACAGCAGAGGTGGTGGCAGTCGCATTCTTTAATGGATATATTTGTCATTATGGGGTTCCTGAGGTGCTGATTACAGATAATGGGAGAGAATTTGTGAACAAGTCGTTAGTGTCTTGAGGATGTAATGAGCATTCGGAAAGTCACTATTATTCCCTATAGACCAGAGGCTAATGGGCTGTGTGAACGGGCAAATAGGAAGGCAACTGAAGCTCTCAGAATTACTGTAGGGGGCAATGATGTAAATTGGGACCGATATATTCCACAGGTGCAGCATAACACCAGTTCTATTAGTGATGCCATTGGAACGTCTCCCAGTGAAGCGCTATTCCGTTACCCAGTGCGGGGCGAGTTTGATTATTACCCATTCCACCAGGTGATAATACAGTGAAGTCGCTAGTCTCTACTGTTAAAGAGAGATATGTGTGTCTTGCTAAGAATCTTAAAGTGAAAACTCAGGATATGGTTGACAAGAGCAATGCAAAGCCAGATGAGTTAAAGTTGCTGTGGGAGATGGGGTTTTTATGACAAAAAATGTTAGGGATCACTTGAATTATAAATTAGGTCCTAATTTGAGGGCCCTTTTAGGGTTGTAAAAGTAAAGAAGGGAATAGGTTCGTGGTTCAGGATGAAAATACGAGAGTATCTCAGTTGTCACATATCTCTAAAATTAAAAAGACAGGTTAATGGGAATCTTATGGGTTAATTCCTGTGATGTACTGCTGTTTCTGATCATTTTTTTTCTTTTTTTTTAATGGGTTTTAAAGGGTGTGTTTTGTAGTTTTTTTTTTTAACTGAGAAGGACATCGGTCTGTAGTTATCCAAATCTTTAATTGCCCGAGTTCAGCTTTTTGTGTGTGTACTGCAATACTTAGTTAAGTCAGGTCCAAAATACCATAGAGTTTTATAGATACATGGGTTTCTTTTTTCGTTTGTTGGTTTTTTTTTTTCTTGTTTCGAGATCTGGTAACTTATAGGCTTTTTTTTGTTTTGTTTTTTTAGATGCTGAAGTATCGTCTGCTCATGACTTTGGGGTCGTGGCATGGGTTAATTCTGTAATGGGGTTGGGCCCAGGTGTTATTACAGAAGAAGACTATGATGTGTGGTTGTCGTTTGATGCAGTATCTTTGAGTATAGAGTTTGAGGATATAGGTTCAGCAAGGACTGAGACTGAAGCATCCTAGAATAAAGTTCAGTTGCTTAGGAATTTTTTGGGTGACATGAATACCAGACAAAATCTTTCTGATCCACTGCAGGGTTGGCTAACCGAACTTAATGCTACAGCTGTTAGGGTTCAGGATAGGATTAAGAAGACTTTAACATGGCTTCCAAATTTATGTTCTTTGACTTCTCAGATCTCTTCTAGTAGGAGTAAGAGGGCTGCGCCATTGTTAATTGGAGCCGTTATGGTCATAGGACCGATTGCTAGTGTGTCAATTGCTAATTTGGTGAGAATTGAACAGGTATCAGCAGAATTAGCAAGCCAAGGTAAAACTTTGATGACTATACAATATAATAATGAGAAATTGTGAGAGGGTTTTGAGGCATTAAGGACATCTTTAAATGGGTTATTGGTCACAGTTGATAGGATGGGGGGAAACTTAGATGTTAAGATAGCTTTGTCTTCTTGTCAAACTACCATGTTGAATATTGAGAAAGAAGAGGAATCCGTATTATCGAAAATTTAAACAAAGGTTACGGCGGTGGTTGCTCCTTCTAAGGGGTCAATTTTTGGAAACATTTTACCTCTCGGGTCTTTAGAATCGATTTTAATGAATGCAGCATATCTGTATGGTTCTCAGGTAATTTTTACTGTGGAGAATTTGTATCGGTATTACAGTATTTTAAAAGTGAGTGTATCTGATAGGGGTTTGCTTGTGGAAATTCCAGTTAGTAACTTGAAATCATTTCATAGTTATATCATACGATCTTTTTCTAGTGGTTTTAATGGTTCAATAATAGTATGGGATAATGAGGAGACTATGTACCTTTTGGGGGACCGGTTTCAATCCTTGGCTATTATCTATAAGTCAGGACGTGTTTTGGTTCATGACAGATATATTTGCGACAGTAGTATCTTTATGCTCATAAACGCTGACTGGTTAGGATGTGAAAAGATGTTAGTACATAACCAGACTCCTTCTGGCTGTGACTTTCGAACATTCCAACATGAGTACAAGGTGGCCTCTACGAAGACTCTCAACGCGGTGTTCTGCAGGAGGTGTGAAGTCTCCATCTGGTGCCATAGTTCATCAGATACGTTTCTTCTACGAGGATCACGTCTCGTTGATGCGACATGTAGACTGGTCATGCAGAGGTTTCAAGTTCTGGGCAAGAGTGTCTTCAACTCTACTACTTGTATCTTCATTCGTCATCTTCATGGGGAACATCAAGCTGTTTCGGTGCCACCTTTAAGGGGAGTGATCGCCACAATTCCACCACTTCCTCCAATGCCGGAAGACGAACTTTTCCCTGTGCCAAATCAGTACCTCCTCCTCACTATTTTATCGGTGATCGGGGCCTTGGTCATCATACTCTGCGTGAAGTGGGGTATTTGTCATGCACAAAAGCATTGTCTGAGGATACCCTCACCTGAAGATCAGCCTGGCGGGGGTGTGGCTGTCCATTTGGTGCACAAATCTGGAAATTAATAATTGCTATTTCCCTAGTGCTGGGGGCAGTACTTCTTTGAGTGGCTGAGCATCTGAAAAGCCTATAGGTCACAAGTATGTTATGAATTACAATACCCAGTAAATGTTTAATTAACAAGTGTGGAGGAAAACTCTCCCAAAATCCTTGAGAGGATGTTTAGCTGTTATCTGATACATTTCCTAATTAAGTAAAATTGTTACGTCAGGTTTCTCAAGACGTGGGAACTTGTCACATGACTTTGTGACTGCGTTTGCCAGAAATGTCCAGGTTCCAGTGGAAATGTGTGTATGTGCATTTCTTTAGGGCAGAGTCCCAGGGTGTGAAGGGATTAATTATGGGGAAAATGATCATCCGAAGACCAACATAACAGTATTAAAAGTCTTCAGTGAAGACTTTGTGGTTCAAGATTTATCGATTAAGACTGTGAACATTGCTGTCTGGAGGTAGGAACCATGTGTAATTTCCCAAACTGCAGATTGTTTTTCTCCATTTATATATTGCTTTTTTTTTAAGCATTTACTGTATTGTGTATACTTTATGAGTAACATGGGAGGAATTCCCATATCTTTATTTTTATGCATTTTGGGTTAATAAGGGATTTATTTGACTTCTTCAGATGTTTTGGTGAGAAAGAGGTTAAAGATGCACTCACTGGGAATGTACTGGACCTTGACTTATTTTGACCTATTGCGAGTTACAGTGTAAAGACTGTAATATGATTGATCTTTTGGGAACTTTAATATTCCATTTTATTTCATCTCTTATTTCTTGCAGTCTAGTTATGTTAAATTTTGTCAAATGAATTATTTTGGTTAAAGCTTGTTTCGCTGTAGACTTGAGAGAGAGAGAGAGAGAGAGAGAGTGTAGAGTAAGTAAGTACAGATATGCATTACCAGTAGCCTTTTGATGCAGTTATTATCAATGCTACCAATAATTGGGACATCTCGACTTTGTAGTAACAGGTAAGCAATGAAACTACCTCTCGGCTGGGCAACATATACATACATATATATATATATATATATATATATATATATATATATATATATATATAAAACAGAACAGCACATAAGTATTATTTACCATAATATATATATATATGTAAATATATATAAATTATATATAGAAAGTATTATATATATATATATATATATATATATATATATATATATACTATATAATATACATATATTATATATATACATATATTATATATATACAATATATATATATATATGCATATATATATGTGTGTTATGCGTTTATGTAGATATCATACGGAATTTTGTAAACATACCTTGTTCAATCATCAGTAGGCCTATAGACAAAGGTGGTTAGTTGGTTTAGATTAAGCTGGCTTTATGCCATCATAAGCCTTTGACTGATGGTAATCCGGAGGTGCAGTAAAGTATTAAAAGTATAAGAAACCTGGTGTGAACCTCTATGCTCTGGCTCCTGTTACTCTGCTGTAATTATTCCGCAGAGAGACGGAGGGTATGTTTATCGGGAAGAGCATCTAATGAAGGTGTTTGGTTAATCTCCTTGACAGTCGAGACCTGGTCATCCAGATATGTTGCATGGTGAGGCCCTCACGCCTCATTATATCAGGTTAGATCTCTGGAACGCGGCTGGACGGGCGGTTGCTGTGGGGAGAGAGAGAGAGAGAGAGAGAGAGAGAGAGAGAGAGAGAGAGAGAGAGAGAGAGAGAGAGAGAGAGAGAGAACTATTATGCTAAATATTAAAGAAATATATATACGTATATATAAATATATATACATAAATATAAATATACATATATATGTGTGTGCGTACGTGTGAGTGAGTGAAAAAGAAACCGTTCATCAGCATAAAAATTTGCAAAAATGTCGAAGATAGGGGGGAAAATTAAAGATTTAAGAAAGACAGAATGTCTAAAGCAGAGTTTTTACATTTTTAAGGCCGTGGTCACCTCCAGGCCAAGTCGAGTTTTCATGCCCCTCGCTCCCCACCCCCGCCCGACTTAGTGCATCTTCGGAAGTTCATATAATAATGATGGCAGTTTGGATAGGGAGTCCTGGACTCGAAACTCTTGGTGCAGTTGTAAATCAATCGACATCATAATTTGGATGATAGTTTTATTGGGAAAAACTCTCACCAATTCATTTGAAAACAAGGACTCTTTGTGCTAGCCCTGAGAAAGCATATATTGATTTATCTCCGGTAACAAGCAATGACTTTCTCTTGGAATAACAGGCTTTCATGTACTGTACGATTCACCCAGTGTGTATTCTCTGCTGACTTTCGTTGTCGATTGAGAATATATATTTAAGTTAAGAAATAGTTTTGCCAAAAAGTATGTATTCATAAATAGCTTTTGACATACAAGGAGTGGAAAAAATATTTCAATGTAATTACTCTGCTGCCAGGCCCACACGCTAAATGTTCTGCTTTCTTTGGCTGAGGAGAGTGTCTCAGCAGATGTTAGGTGCGTGGTCACAGCATTCCACCAACATGGCCAAGCTCATTTTTAGGTCATTTCTCAAGTGCAGACTTTTTCACTACTGTAAACTGGAATGCAGATAGTTAGTTAATGCAAGAAAATCTAAGCCGAACAAAAACTTAAAGAAGAAAATCTAAGCAGAACGAAAACTTAATTCTTTGTCATAAATGAATGTAGGTATAATTATTTAGCATGAGTAAGTATATGATTATATATCTCCTGTAACATACAGTGATTTTTTTCTTGAACATGCAGTTTTTTATTTACCTGTTTATTCAGTGTTTTGTGTGTTGACAGTCATTGTCGATTAATAATGTATATTTGAAACAAAAGATTTATCATGAATAAGTATGCATTTATACATATCTTGTAACATACAAGAAAAAACGTTCATTATCTATACAATGTTTATTGCCTACTGACAACCAAAGTTAATTGATAACTTTATAGATATTCCAGACAGGTTCCCATTTACCTCTGTAATGATTAAAAGCAGTATAGGAGAAATTTCAGAATTACAATAGCCGAAAAAGGACAATAATTATAACTATACTGAATTTAACACTTGCATTCTAAAAATAAGTTAAAGTATTTACAACCAGAAAACCGGTACAGATCTAAAAGAGGTAATAATAAGTCTATCATCAACTGAAGACAAAATCCACTGTTATTTTATTGTTGTTCGACAAGGACACGAAAACAATGATTTTAAAACATCACTTCAACGATAAAGAAAGTGAACCCATCTTGTTTCGTTCTTTAATGAAGAAGAACCAAATGCATATGTGAACAACATTAATAAATCACAAGTCAAAATGAGGAGACGGCCCAGCGAAAATTAAGATTTGGGTGGAAAGAAGGCGTGAATGCAGCATGGCTCTTCCACATAATGGAGATATGGGAACAGACCTTCCATTGCAGATGCTGTACTAATGATCTGAATAACAGCAGAGTCAAGGCACATTAGCCATATTAAAATGAAGCGATGGGACGTGGTGAATCCAGGAATGCTTCCAAGAGGAAAGGGAAATGCAGGAATTACGACAGTTGAAGAAGATAACAAATTTTTGAAGCTCTTTCCTTACTAAATCGCTTAAAGACTGTGTTATGACACCTTTCAATGACTTCCTCAAAGAAGAAAGGTGGCTTTGGGAATTATTACATAATTACCTAACGAATATGTTGGGATACGATTCAGACTGAATGCCTTTTCGATTTTCAGCAGCAGCAATTTTGTATTCTTTGCCCCAAGGATGGAATAACTAATGAAAGCTGGAAAGAATTTCAATAGTTAACGACAAACTTTTCTTTTAATCAAAGATAGCAACAGAGTATTCAGTTTCCTCAGAATACATACACACTTTCTTTCTCTGAGTAGAAAGAAGCAATTCCAAGTAGCTATCAACTATGCAAATGTAGCAACAGAAGAAGATGCTTCACATTGCAAACGAGCTTGACCTCTTGACCAGATTGTAAAGCATAGGTGACAGTGGTGTCACCAAATATTAACAGGAGAGAAAGGTTCAGTAAACGACTACACACAGGCTGCAATAAGTTCTGTCATCTCAGGTTTCTAGATACTAAAGCAGCAATTAACAACCCGTGTAATACAGCAGAGAAAAGCTTCCTTGTTCACATAGGTTACACGTCATGCTAAGCGTTAAGACAAAGTAATAAATTATCACAATGATAGGGTAGTCAGAAGACTTATGAAATCAGGGTACCATGTAATATAGTTTGATGGATCACCTTTGACAAAAGAAAAACTTCTCTTGTAGATTAACTTTTTTAGGCTTTGTATGTAATTAAACAAATTGCTCTGATATTTTTATATCCTTATTGTCATATTTTTTTTTTAACTTACTTTCAGATTTAATTTTTTGACGTAATCTGAGTCCCAGAGACTTGTATTTTTCTTCTGTATCTGTATAAAGTGCTACGTTTGCTCTTTTCTGTATAACCACTTTACCTAAAACTTCACATTACTAATTTCATGTAGGTGTTCTTCAGTCACTACACCTTTGTTATCACTGATTCTATTCTTACCGGATCTTTTTTTGTGGAAAAAAATCCCATATGATCCGCATGAAAAGAAGCAAATCTTAGACTGGTATCTCGTTTAGGTTTTAGTCTTCGAAGCCCAGTTTCCTGAGAATCACTTAACACACTTTGCTTTCTGAACCAGAACCTCCCTTCAACTTCAAACTTCCAGTAAGTGAAACCATAATCGGTATCTGTACTCAATTTTTAAGACTTTTTATAAACAATCTCCTGCTGTTTGTGGTTGTGGGAATTTATTACCCTATTAAGTTCTTCATACCAAAATATATTACTTCCAGTGGCTGCTAAATTTCAAAGAGTCAAGTTCAAAGTAATAAAAATGGTTTCAAAACTTGAATTTTAAAACACAGGGCAGGGGAATGCACTCACATATGTACAAAATTAAACACTTTGTATTTAAATAGCACCAACTATATACAAAAACAAGGGGAAGGTAAATGATTTCCCCCTCAGTAACCTGACCCTTTTAAATCTAGCATCAGAGACACAAAGGCCCTAACTGTCCTTGTCCAACCGTCAACATTTTTACATTCAACACCTTAAACACCATAACATCTACTTAATATATCTTTCTGCTACAAAGTCAATATCAGTGTCTAGTGTGATTCAGCCAACTTGGATTTTAAAAGGGTGCTCCTGCCTACTATTTGATGAGAACGCGGAGTGGAGCAGATACACTCCAAGACTGCCTAGGCTACATGGACTGGGGTCATTTTTTGTGTGAGGTGGACGGCCTGGGACTGGGACTGGGACCTTCATACAGCCTGGCCTGGGAAATCGTGGTCTGCTTTCCAGAAGACCAAAAAAGGGAGGGGGGAAAAGAGACTTTCCAGTCTATGACTAAGCTATCCAAAGATTCTGATGGGTATTTCCTTCAGAGAAGAATGTCCCAGAAACGAAAATATTCGATCCTTCCCTTTTAGGATGAAAAAGCATTCAAGAGACAATGAACCATCGTATTTTTGACATCTAGCGGCCAACCAACGAAGATTTGACTGTTTTGATTAGATTTAATGTCCTCATTTTCTTGGTCCTGACAACTATCCGAGAGATGAGACGATTTTGCCTGACACGCAAGGCCTAGCGGCCCCCCCCCCCCAAAAAAAAATCCTTGAACGAACAGAAGAAAATATGGATAACGAAAGTAAGGAATAACACAGAGTAATAGTGAATAGGGGAATGAAAGAAAGGAAAACGCGGAAAATTTACCACTTCGTTTTCCCACCAATACAAGGCCTCCTTTCAAAATCAAAGTCGTTTTTTATATAACTTAATGATGATCTAGAGTTCTAGACGTTGTCTCATAGTGAGGCAGATTGAATTTAGTACCCTTTCAAACTTCAAAGATAAACTTTTCATACTTCTTTGGGCTCATGGCAGCTGAGAACATTCAAATACCGCCCCTCGAAATGCTGAGAATAATCATTGGCAATGTGTCCGTGGAGGATTTTGTCAAGGTGTTCTTATAGTTGTATTCCTTCCTTTTCCCTTTTTATATTTCATTTTTTTTAGTAACGTTAGGATTGATACAAAGACACAAAATGTTACGAAAAACTGTATTTCTTGATCACAATTAGTATTAGCTCAAAATCGGAAATAATATCAGTGCTGGGTAAACTGCTGACAGTTAATAGACCGCAATTGAGAAATATTGCCATAAAGCCATGTAACCGGAAAATTCAACGAATTATTCATCACCTTCTAGATCTCCCAAATGATTGGATCCAGGCGGTTTTGTAGAAATAGCATTGGATTTATCATAAAAGCTCTTTCATTCTAAAAAAAAAAATCAATGAAATGAGTAAAATTATGTGGCAAGACTTCGTCATTCTGAGAAAAACTGAGATTATCTTGAAAGTAGAACTTTATCTAGTTGAACCATTGAGCTTAATTAAAACTACGTATTATAAAGCTTATCCTGCCAAAAGTCCCACCAACTTTGAGGAATAAATCAAAGAATAAGATACTGTGGTTGTCTGAAAAAAGGTGTTACTAAATAAATGAAGCTTGGCGTTTAAAAAAAGACTCTATGATTAGCACTGAAGGGATAAGTATAATGTGGAAATTCTTGTCAATGGAATGCAGCACAGAAGAGCTGTTGAAAACTTCGGCATGTCAAACTGACCCGCCTCTACATCCAGTAGTTATCTTTCTCCTTAACAGAGTGCAGACCGCTCATATATCCAAATTCGACTCAGGTCAGTTTTGGCCTTCTGTTAACAACAGAATATAGGCAATGTTATGGAGGAGACCTCGCCCCTGCACTGCCCCCTTCCTTAGCAGCGTAGCACTCGAAGTTTTATAGCGGTGAAAATGAAGGACTCGCGAGTCATTCATTTTGATCTGCTGCTCAAGCCCTTCGCGTCTAAGGCCTCGAAATATCTACCTCACCCATCTAGACTCTCCCTGTTATCTAAAGCGTCAGATCCATCACCTTGACAATGAATTTCTTAGGGGAATTATTATGCTTCATTTTTCTTACAACGATCAGGCCACAGTTTAGTTGCTTGACAAAATTATTTTCGGTAGAAATATTCCCACACACATACAGTAGACAGAACTTCATAAAAGCAGCAAAACGAACATGATTCAAAACTTTCATCACGATTTTACTTTCATTAGATAATCATCGACTGTCAAGCAGGTACAAAAAATACATAAAAGCGGTCAGGAATACTTTCGAAAATAAGTTAAAATGTATAAAGGAAAATACCCTCCGTCCAAGAGAGCAGGCACCAGAAAATCCAGTCAAATATGCCCGATATGAATGCCCATAAGAGCTTGACGTAATACTGTAGTGTGGGGGAGAGGCAGGGAGACCCGTGGAATGGCGATACAACCATTATTAATGCGGGGACAATTAAGGCCCCAGTTATTGGAGAACCTCCTTGGGCAGGACAACAAAAGCCTTTATCTGCTGTCAAGGGGAGGACCACGAGCGGGAGGAGGAGAAGGAGGCGAAGGAGGAGGAGAGGGGAGGAAGAAGGTAGAGAGATGGCAAAATGGGATAGTAGGTCGAACTGAGTCCGGTTGTTGCTTTCATCGATATGATTGCAAATCTGCTACACAGTCGGCAAACGATATTTTGTCAAGTTTGTGCGCTTGGGGATGGATCAGATTCTCACCGAAAGAAACACGATCGAAATTGCTGTCAAATCTGGTGACAGATAAATCCACTTCATTTTTCCTGTTTTCCTATCATAAGGCCGTTCTTCAGGCCTCAAGTTAAAATAAAATGACTCTCCAGATTGTTAATTAAATATCTATCTGGTTATCTATCTATCTTTTTTATCTATCTATATATATATATATATATATATATATATATATATATATTTATATATATGTGCTTACATATATGGAAAGAGCCTTATGTTAAATAAAATATCAAGAAGTTTTCTTAACTTTTCGGTTAAATTTTTTACTTCAAAGGCTGTTTTTCTAAAGTTGTGTTAATTAAGGAATTCAGTGTAAGAAAGATTGATTGGGTGAATAACACACACACACACACACACACACACACACACACACACACACACATATATATATATATATATATATATATATATATATATATATATATATATATATATATGTATATATGTATATATGTGTATATATATATATATATATATATATATATATATATATATATATATATATATATATATGTATATGTATGTATGATTGTTTCTAACAGGCAGTGATTAGAATCCTGCAGGTGACCAATCGCTTACCAATAAAATTCCCTATATGTAAGTTATCGCATATTAACCGAAATTTATGGATTAATATTTGTTAATGTCAAAGAAGTCACGCGCGTATATATATACATATATATGTATGGTATATGTATGTGTATACATACGTAATAATGTATATATATATATGAATGCATGTATATGTGTGTCTTGGGATCTAGGATACCGTCATCTAAACCTATCGCATGTAACTTCATCATAATGTTTCCCCGCCTGATATGCTCATCCAGAAAGGCGTTAGGTATTCGATAAGTTAAAGAGGTCATAGGCTGCTGTTTGAAATATGCACACACTAATATATATATATATATATATATATATATATATATATATATATATATATATATATATATATATGTGTGTGTGTGTGTGTGTGTGTGTGTGTGTGTGTGTGTGTGTGTGTGTGTGTGTGTGTGTGTGTGTGCCTGTGTATGCATATATTTATGTGTATGTATATGTGTATATATATATATATATATATATATATATATATATATATATATATATATATAATGTGCAATGCGTATAAAAGCCAAAAGATGCTCGAACTGCTGGTATAAAAAAAGCTAAAAGGGGAGGCAGTAGTTCAGAAAAGTCACTTTTCCTGTGTATTCACACTTCTGAGAGGTACAAACGAAGGAGGTCCAGTCTAGTAAAAGGATCGAAAAGTAAATAAAAAGAAAAAGAACCTCTAAATCCTTGAATGCCAAAGGGTAATAAGTAAAGAGATAATCCAAGATAATCTGGGATAATCCGGTCTTAAGCTGCATCAACATACTATCGAGTGGTAACCGCGCAGACACTCGCAAAAAACACCTGTAGAGGTAAATACTAATTTTGTGCTTATATTTATGAGCCAATTTTTTTTTTTAACTGTGAAAGCGTCAAAATTAAAAAGCCTTGGTTTAGTCTGAAAGAAAGGAGAGAAAAACCTCGCGTAAGCAAACTGCAGCTAAAGTTCTCTTGATAATTATTCTGTCTTCTATCGCCGTTAAGCAAATGTGGAGTCTGTAGTCGTTCTGATAGACGGGTAATTGTGATGTGGTCTTGAAAGTCATGTGGTGAACAGTTGATTTGTTATAATTCTATTTCCATTCAGTATGGGACCTAGTACCTCCATTAGTACCTCTTGGACGTAAAATGGAAAATTGTCTCGGATGCCTAGTAAGATTAATCCCCTCCTTGAAGGTGCTAGGAGGTTATAGCATCATATTCTTCGCTTGGTAAAATATTGTGGCAAACGTTTGATCATAAGTGAAACAAATAAATTTTGAAAACTGGTAATTATTTGCCCTCTTCTTTTTGACGTCTTCAGGTTGAAATAGATGTGAATAGTAACGACTTAGATGTGGTGATTCAAGAACGTTTACAGCTCAATGAGGATGAAGTATTAAAAGTTATGAGATAAACTGGTTAAAGTGGTCAAAAGTACCTCACAGGGTACCTTTGTATTAGCTGAGAAGGAAAACGATAGTATTAGAAATATTGTGAGCAAACATAGAAAAGATGGATCATTGCGAAACAAAAAATGTTCAGTTGACCCTTTTGGGTTGTCATTAAAGGATTTAGAAACAACAGAGAGAACATCGTTACAGGCATTTAGTATCGGGCGACTTTTGGACCATGACTTGCCAGTCATTTTTTATCCAAAAGTACTTATGATCATTCTGCTCTTATAACCCTTTCTATTTTGGGAATTCAAATGACTTTTCTGTCTTGGTAAAATTGTCGGAAACGCCAAATATACATATATTTCTCCCTATCCTGTCAATAAATAAATTAAGAAACTATAACGTAACTGCCACTGGCAATCACTAACACTGCTTTTATGTATTCCTCAATTGTGGTCACATGTTCACCCAGTTCAAAGAAGGTTCATTTCTAAGGCAGCTACTGACCTATGATTGTCTGCATATTGGTGAGGTGTTTCGAGAACAGGAAACTGAGTGTAATTTTCGTTCTGGTTGACACTAGTGGTGTTGCACTGGTGTTTAAGGTAAGCTTAGATGATGCCTATTTCAAACAACTAGACCTAGGTTGACACCATCTGAGATAGGTTAGAAACAGATCACTATGACAGATTAGGGACATGGAACCCCTATGACAGATGGGGACACGGCACCTTGTGACACATGGGACCTTTGATAGGTCGGGAGCATGGTAACCTGTGATACATGGTTCGTTGTGACAAGTTGGGGACACAGTACCCTGTGATACACAGTGACTTGTAACAAGTTAGGGAAACAGTGGTGCCCAAAGTTAGGTTAGGTTTAGGAAGATGACATTTAGGTGTATGCTAGCATTTTTCACTGAAATTCAGTTTTTCCAAGGGTCTTTTTACGTGATTAGTTGGTTTTCTGAGTCGTTTCCGCCATATAATGAACTTCAAAATGGCCCATTTCTAACGAAAATTACTACCAAAATCGCTTACATTGTGTGAAGAACCTTAAATGAAAACCATACCAGCATATTACTGAAATCATGGCTAAGGCTGATATTTAAAAAATGGGAGCAGCAGAAAAAACGAATAAGAAACAGGTAAAAATATGAATGTGTATATATCAACTATAATAACAATCAATCTAAGGTCAAAATTGCCCACAGAATAGAGAGACTCAGACACAACATGAATGTAGATACCATCATTAAGGAAACTGAGTATCACAACAGTAGATGGACTACATGACCAACTTCTGCATCACCTGATATACAAGGAATCTCCTAAGACTATCATAAGGATTGTTTTCAACACTAGCAGTAAGGATACAAACACAAATAGGCCTTACACAATTTCCCACACACGGTTCTCGGATTTGCACATCAGAACATGTGGCATTTTCTTTATGTTCAATGAAGGAAGATACTTCATCGTGATTGACATCGGATAGGGTCCTCCTAGAGATAACCATATACAAAGCCCCTGACAGTTTCATGATCTGCATATGATATGCTTCACCCTCGACAGCTTTAGGGCCATTAGGTTCAACACTGCCTCAGGTGTGTAAGGGTTCTCATAAAGTTTTCTTTCCACTTTCTCTATCCCTCCACAACTCTAGGTGTACTCATAAATCATCATGGCAATTGGTCCCTTCATGGATTGCCATTGAAGCTGAATTTTTTGCTTTTGGTAATGCAAGTTGCAACTGGTTATTTACCATGTTTCGTTGCAGCACATTCTCATTTATAATGATAATTCATTTCTG
>NC_089768.1:1890000-1900000 GCF_040412425.1 Macrobrachium rosenbergii | reverse complement strand
TATGTATACGAAGAAGTATACATACTTAATAGTGAATACACAAGCACACACACATACACATGCACACAAACACACACACACACACACACACACACACACACACACACACACATATATATATATATATATATATATATATATATATATATATATATATATATATATATATATATATATATATATATATATATATAATATATGTAAAGATGGAATCCACAAGGAAAAGAGAAACAATGGAGTGCTGCAAGGCCTTTCTACTTATAGTCCTTTACTTAGCAGACTGAAGAAATATAAAAATAAATTTACAAAGAAAGCTCATATAAATGACAGATGGGGATTAAAAAGGAAAAAATAGTTACCTAGAATCCAACACATTTGAAGGATTAGTATAACTGCTAAAACAGGGTTAAGTATTTAATAGGTTTTACAAAAGATTAGGCTCAAACATTCAGAAGTAGGGACAGGACAATTAAAATATTATACAAAGAGGTGGCTGACCACCAAAAAATATTATAAAAGTACAGGTCAATCATTCTCTCTCTCTCTTTTTTTTGTAAACAATAACAAATTTTGCAAGATGAACATTTTTACACAAAAAATTATATTAAACATACGAATACATAGAAAATACATATAAGTTAACTAATTTGTAATTAAGTCAGTGATTTTATCTTTTAGGCAGTTCTTGAACATTTTTCTAATACAGGGGTCCAAATAATACATGCCAGGGCTAAGTAAAATTACAGCTGGAAGTAAGCTGTATAACAGCAGATTCTAAAAGATTACGTGAAGAGAAATCTTTCAATCTGGCAATCACTGAACTTTCAGTCCAGTTTATCCTGTGAGAGATTTCACTTAAATGAATGAATATAGCATTGGATGTTTGCCTAGTTTTGACAGAATACTTATGTTGTTTAATACATACATCTAAATCCTTGCTAGATTGCCTGATTTAAAAAGAGGGGCAGTCCAAACATGGAATTTTGTATATTATGTTGTTGTTTTCTTTAGGGCTATTTTTTAGTAACATTCCTTTTAGTGTGTTTTTATAGGGAAAAAACTAGGTTGACATTAAAAGATTTTAACAATGATTTTATGTTTTCAAAACCACTAAAACAAGGCAAGCTACGAATGTTCTTAGGGGTTTTTTCTTCATGTTACCTTCACTATAAAACTTTTTATGGGCTTTATTATAACAAATATCTAGTATATGTGAAGGATAACATAAATCTGTCCCTATTTTTCTTATGTATTCAATTTCTTGATCCAAATACTGGGGACTAACAATGCGCAAAGCTCGTAAAAACATAGTAGAAAAATTTATTTTGATATTAAGGTGAGGGCCTGAATAAAAATGGACAAACGTTAAGTTGTTGGTTGGTTTCCTATAAATACTGAATTTGCATTAAAATGGTTCTCTACGTATTAAAACATCAGTCCCCAGTATTTGGATCAAGAAATCGAATACATAAGAGAGATAGGGACAGATTTATGTTATCCTTCACATATACTAGATATATGTTATAATAAAGACCACAAAAAGTTTAATAGTGAAGGTAACATGGAGAAAGAACTCTCTAAGAACATTCTTAGCTTGCCTGATTTTAGTGGTTTTGAAAACATGAAATCATTGTTAAAATGTTTTAATATCAATCTAATTTTTCCTATAAAAACACACTAAGAGGAATGTTAATAAAGAAAATAGCCCTAAAGAAAACAACAATATATATAAAATATAAAATTCCATGGTTTGGACTGCCCCTCTTTTTAAATCAGCCAATCTACTAAGGATTTAGATGTACGTATTAAACAACATAAGTATTCTGTCAAAACTGGGCAACCATCCAATGCCATATTGGAAAATAATTGTTCATCACCGTTTTTAGATGTTTTGGTTCATAGAAGGGATAGAAGCTTTGTGTTTGATGTTTACAGGAAACCCACCAACGTCTGTTCTTATATCCACTATTATTCAGATCACCAGGTTAATGTAAAACTCAGTTTTCTGTGGCATGTTTTTAAGGGCATTAAGGATATGCAGTCCGGAATTCTTAGACTCAGAATTTTTTAAAATTTATGACGTAGGAATTATGTTAAAATACCAAAAGTTTTTAATCGACAAATCTTTGCAGAAAGTTAGAAACATTTTTTATTCCAGTAACAATAGGGAGCCTTATGTGAGAGAAAATATTTTGACACTGCCATATAGCGTAAATCTTTGTTTCATTCAAAAATTACTGAAAACTTTCAAGATAAATGTTGTTTACAAGAATTCAGGGACACTTCAGAATATCATTGTTCGTAACTCCCCAAAACAAATGAGTGGCTGTATTTACACGATTCCTTGTGCTGGGTGTAGCAATAAATACCTAGGTCAAGCTGGTAAAGAACTAGATTACCGTCTAGAACAGCATCGTTAAGCAGTTCGAACAGGCCAATTGACAAGTGCTTTATTTGTACACATGAATGATTTTAACCATTGTATAGGCTGGAAAAATTCATCTGAGATAATTTTTTGTATCTTCATTGTTAAAAGAAATATAATTGAATCTGCCTATATTAAGCATTTTAACAATCAACTTATGAATATTAGTTCAGGTCTTTTTAAATTAGATAGTTACCTTGTTCATAAAATTATAGGGAAGTACAATATCACCTTTTAGCAACAGCCTGTTCTAACAGCAGTTTCAGTTCTTAAGTATTTTTAAAGTATTTTTACTTATTGTTTGGTATGTGACATCATTCAGTAATGATGTTTTGCTTGTTAATGGCTTTGATCTTTGTTTTGTGAAGTTTTCTTGTTTATGTGTCTATTTATTTATTTTACTTTGTACCCGAAGAAGTGTACGCAATAAACGAAAGCGCTTGGAACCTGGTCTTTAACTTTCACCTCTCATGTGGTTGTCTACGTATATAATACACATACACACACACACACACATATATATATATATAGTTATAAACTGGGGCTTGGTTGAGGAGAGAATTGAAACAATTTATTATCAGGTACTGCCAAAGAACCGAGTGGGCCCGAGTTTATAAATAAAAGGAAGGTATTTGAAACTCACCTTAGATTTTTCCTGGATTTACAAGTAAATGATTAAGGTTACCATTTGAAATTAGACTTCTTTTACAATTAAAAGGGGTTTATTTACAGAGACTAGGCAAGGATGCAAGGAGACAAAACAGAATGCAAATAGTAACCAATGACAGGCTCATTAATTATATACAGCGAGCAATAATGTAGTACTTGGTAAACAAGCAATTTAAATATGAAGGGGCCAATGTACAATTATCCCCGTTATAACAATAACTCAGTTACATTAAATTGTCTCTGTTGGTTAGTCTTCAAGGGGAAGAACTCCAGGGTAATGGAATCAATTCATGTAAATAATTTCTGGGGGCCAGCAACGGAATCTTGCAATCAGGCTGCGACCAGGAATGGTTGCGAAATTTGGATGGCAGTCAGACTTAGCAGACAAAGATTTGCAACTGAGCAGATGATGTCTCCCCTGCAAGAGAGGTTACGAGTTAACACCACATGAAAGAGAAATTAAATCTCCCTATAAAATATTACATCAATGCACATTCTTAAATGCTAAACATTCCGTAGCCCAGAAGATAATTATAAGAAATCACGTAATCACAGTCTTTGATTAGATTGGATTGGATTGGGTTTGGAAACAATGAACACGTGTTACCGACACACAAAGGGGGAAACTTCAACACTTGTATCACTTAAGCTAATTTGCCCTTAATTTGCACTGGGGAAGGGATAACTGGGTATTTATCACTGGATTCTTTACTTGATTTCAAGGCACATTATGGGGCGATTTACGGGATGCCGAAGTAGGACAACTTAACAAAGGGAAATGCTTTTATGGAGAAAGGAACTGAAGTTTAAAGGAATGGAAAAATTTAAGGGTTTTCAGGGAGGAGGGAAAATGGCTGGCTTACTGACTACTTGCGATCCACGAACCTGGTCTACAGTTGTTGGCGCCAAACAATTGATTCGGCTGTGCGTCGAAGGTAGTTTCACCCAGCGTAGAACGGAAAGGGACGCAGGACATGCGTCCCCGACAAGATACAAGAGGCCTCTGAACTGCATCTCTGAGGTGGCGAGTAGCGGGGCCGGTGTTTGTCGAAATGTAGGCCTATCGGACCTGCAAAAAGTCATACAGCCAGCAAAAAAGCAGAGGGAAAGGATCCTTAAAGATTAAGTACCTAGAGGTTAAGGTCCTACCTGGCAGCTAGCCCCATTATGCCTATTTAGCTACCCATACCTATCTACTCCCACATCGCATGATGGGGGTGAAAAGGGGGTCCCCATTGTTTCCCCAGATCAGGCGGTTGAGGGGAAGTGATTCTTATACTGCTACAAATTGGTGAGAATGGCTATTCTCTGGTTCAAAATACGCTTGTTTCTCCCTCACCCGCCATATTCCCCTGCCCCGCTAGTCAAATGAACAGAGAACCTGCATTTCAAAATTAATGATGCACTGGCATCTAAATGAGGGAGGGATAAATCCTTGACAATATATATATATATATATATATATATATATATATATATATATATATATATGAAAATAAGAAGGCCCATAAAACACTATTTAAACGTTGAAACCATATATTTCGGGCACTTGTTTCTGTGCCCCTGTTCACTGGTAGAATATGGACAGGTGGAAAGTTACAATGGTATATATACAAAAACATGAAGGTGTGGCCTTAGGCCTCCGATATTAAGGAGGTGGCGTTTCTTAAGAAGGAGGAGATTGACCAAATTCCCTAGTGGTTTTTGGCCTCATTAGCTCCCGTTTGGCGATGGATCTGGCGGTCGCGTTTCTTGGGTCATCTTCTTCAAAAAAGGGGTCCGAGGATTAAGGTGTCAATGGCGTCCGATTTCCAATGTCCTCCTGACAGGTTCATATTGTTGGTTTGATTGATGATAGCAGATTCCAGCATCTTTCTTTTGTACGGACAGCTACTCTTGAAAACCAACTCCGCCCCACTCCAGTTAATGACATGCCCTGTATTTCTAATATGTAGGAAAATTCCCGAACTCTCCAGCGTAACGTACTGATCTTTTGTGCTCTGTTATTCTTTGCGAGAGCGATCTACCTGTCTCGCCTACATAAATGTCATGACAATTACTACACGGTATCTTGTAAACCCGGCTTCTTCCCTTTTTGTTATTTAAGTATACGTTAACGAGCGAACTCCCGATGGATTTGGGATAATGGAAAATGAAAGGATTATTGGAACTGAGTTGCTCGGTGGCCTTTTGGATGTTTTCATCGTATGGAAGCTTTATTTTGTTGTTGAAATCTATTTGTCTGTTGTGAGTGGGACCTCTGTAGTATATTTTATTTGCTTTATTAATAGCCCTCTCGATAATGTGTGGTGGATAGAGCAGTTGCGTTAGGTGTTGGCGGATCGTGTTAAATTCTTGATCCAGGTACTCATTTGAACATATCCTAAGTCCTCTGAGGAATAGGTTGCACCTACCATGATTTTTACGGAGACGTCGTGGTAGCTTAAGAAATGAATGTAGGAGACAGCGAAGGTGGGTTTTCTATATACTGTAAATGCATACCTGTTCTGTTTTCTTATGATCAGTACATCTAGAACGGCAGTTTTCCGTCCTTTTCCCATTCTGTTTTAAATTTTATGGTCGGAACTAGCGAATTTAGCCTATTAAAAATTCCTTAAAGTCCCCAGCTATTGTCCCAGAAAGTAAAGATATCATCTACGTATCTAAGCCAGATCATATTATGGGGTTTGATAGACGACAAAAGTTCTGTTTCGAAATATTCCATGTACAAGTTTGCTAGAAGGGGTGATAGGGGACTTCCCATGCTACAGCCAAATTTTTGTTTGTAAAAATTACCATTGAAAGAAAACACGTTGTTAGTTACACAGAGGTTGATAAGTTTTAAAGTTTTATCTATGCCAAGAGGAAAATGGTCTTCATATGGTTGTAACTTCTCTCTAAGAAAAAAACAACACGTCGGCAATCGGGACTTTAGTAAATAATGAATCGACGTCTAGACTGAGCAGTTTGATGTTGTTTGAGGGGATGTTTAAACTATTAAATTTTTGTATGAAATCTTCTGCATGTTTGACGTGGGAGGATGAGAAGGTTCCTAGAAAGGGTGATAACAAGTCTCATGAGCCATTTTGATAATTTGTACATGAAAGAGCCCTGCTAGATATTATGGGGCGTAAAGGAATCCCATCTTTATGTGTTTTACCAGGGGAGGCCGTAAAAATAGGGGAGAGAGGGGTTGATTACCTTGAATGTCTCTAGTAATTCTATGTCTTTTTATTGCCCCTATGGTTCTAACTGATTTGTTAAACTGAGCAGCAATATTTGTTGTGGGATCTTTCGTTAATTTGTCATAGGTCTCCGCATCGTTTAGAAGTTCTTGAACTTTATTGATGTATGTCTCCTTGTCTAACAGAACTATTTTCCGTCTTTGTCAGATTTTGTGATGATGATATCCCCTTTTTCTTAAGCTAACTAATGCATTTTGGAATCTTTTCGGGAGCGAATTTTTGTTGTTATTTTGCTCCAAGACATTTAGCAAAATGCCTTTGAGACATGCCTCTTTCTTGTCATAGTTGTTTTTTGCAAAATGTTTATCAAAAGCAACTAGGAAATTAAGATTACTCTCGGGACCAGGTTTTAGAGCGAATGAAACTCCAAGATTTAAAACGGTCTGTTCTTCTGCAGTGAGGGGATGGTTAGAGAGATTCAGCACATTATTGGGAAGGCCAAGATTATTCCATACGCTGTTCCTAATCAGTCTTTTTAATTTGTAGCACAAATTTCTGGAGTGGGACTCACTGTTTTCAATAGCACCTGATAGCACAAAATATGAAAGATATCTGTACATACCATCATCCCTGCACACGAGGCGAAGTGACGTGGCTAGCTCACTTATTTTTCTTCTAATCACATAGATGTCTTGGTGTGTGGCTTGTATTCTGTCTTGGAGGAATGTGCGGATGGAGTCCGGAAATGGGTCTGACGCCGATGTCCAACGCGTGAAACTGTACATTTTGGGAGAAACTTGTTCCTGTAGGCATTCTTGTAGAAAATTTCTCTGATTCTTCCTCTCGTGTAACCCATGTACTAGCCGTTCGTACCGTCTGAAGATGTGCTTGACAGCTGGGTTGAAGCCGAAAAACTGGCGTAAACTGTGATGTTCCATAATGGGCAAAAATGAATGTCTTTTTCTGTAATACTACAGTGTAATATGAAAATAAGAAGGCCCATAAAACACTATTTAAACGTTGAAACCATATATTTCGGGCACTTGTTTCTGTGCCCCTGTTCACTGGTAGAATATGGACAGGTGGAAAGTTACAATGGTATATATACAAAAACATGAAGGTGTGGCCTTAGGCCTCCGATGTTAAGGAGGTGGAGTTTCTTAAGAAGGAGGGGAGATTGACCAAATTCCCCTAGTGGTTTTTGGCCTCATTAGCTCCCGTTTGGCGATGGATCTGGCGGTCGCGTTTCTTGGGTCATCTTCTTCAAATGGGTCCGAGAATTTAAGGTGTCAATGGCGTCCGATTTCCAATGTCCTCCTGACAGGTTCATATTGTTGGTTTGATTGATGATAGCAGATTCCAGCATCTTTCTTTTGTACGGACAGCTACTCTTGAAAACCAACTCCGAACCTCAGTTAATGACATGCCCTGTATTTCTAATATGTAGGAAAATTCCCGAACTCTCGAAGCGTAACGTACTGATCTTTTGTGCTCTGTTATTCTTTGCGAGATGGCGATCTACCTGTCTCGCCTACATAAATGTCATGACAATTTACTACGGTATCTTGTAAACGACTTCTTCCCTTTTGTTATTTTAAGTATCGTTAACAAGCGAACTCGATGGATTTGGGATAATGGAAAATGAAAGGATTATTAGAACTGAGTTGCTCGGTGGCCTTTTGGATGTTTTCATCGTATGGAAGCTTTATTTTGTTGTTGAAATCTATTTGTCTGTTGTGAGTGGGACCTCTGTAAGTATATTTTATTTGCTTTATTAATAGCCCTCTCGATAATGTGTGGTGGATAGAGCAGTTGCGTTAGGTGTTGGCGGATCGTGTTAAATTCTTGATCCAGGTACTCATTTGAACATATCCTAAGTCCTCTGAGAATAGGTTGCACCTACCATGATTTTTACGGAGACGTCGTGGTAGCTTAAAAATGAATGTCCCAGGAGACAGCGAAGGTGGGTTTTCTATATACTGTAAATGCATACCTGTTCTGTTTTTCTTATGATCAGTACATCTAGGAACGTGCAGTTTTCCGTCCTTTTCCCATTCTGTTTTAAATTTTATGGTCGGAACTAGCGAATTTAGCCTATTAAAAATTCCTTAAAGTCCCCAGCTATTGTCCCAGAAAGTAAAGATATCATCTACGTATCTAAGCCAGATCATATTATGGGGTTTGATAGACGACAAAAGTTCTGTTTCGAAATATTCCATGTACAAGTTTGCTAGAAGGGGTGATAGGGGACTTCCCATGCTACAGCCAAATTTTTGTTTGTAAAAAATTACCATTGAAAAAAACACGTTGTTAGTTACACAGAGGTTGATAAGTTTTAAAGTTTTATCTATGCCAAGAGGAAAATGGTCTTCATATGGTTGTAACTTCCTCTCTAAGAAAAACAACACGTCGATTCATTATTTACTAAAGTCCCGATTGCCGACGTGTTGTTTTTCTTAGAGAGGAAGTTACAACCATATGAAGACCATTTTCCTCTTGGCATAGATAAAACTTTAAAACTTATCAACCTCTGTGTAACTAACAACGTGTTTTCTTTCAATGGTAATTTTTACAAACAAAAATTTGGCTGTAGCATGGGAAGTCCCCTATCACCCCTTCTAGCAAACTTGTACATGGAATATTTCTTGAAACAGAACTTTTGTCGTCTATCAAACCCCATAATATGATCTGGCTTAGATACGTAGATGATATCTTTACTTTCTGGGACAATAGCTGGGGACTTTAAGGAATTTTTAATAGGCTAAATTGCTAGTTCCGACCATAAAATTTAAAACAGAATGGGAAAAGGACAGAAAACTGCTGTTCCTAGATGTACTGATCATAAGAAAACAGAGCAGGTATGCATTTACAGTATATAGAAAACCCACCTTAGCTGTCTCCTACATTCATTTCTTAAGCTACCACGACGTCTCCGTAAAAATCATGGTAGGTGCAACCTATTCTCAGAGGACTTAGGATATGTTCAAATGAGTACCTGGATCAAGAATTTAACACGATCCGCCAACACCTAACGCAACTGCTCTATCCACCACACATTATCGAGAGGGCTATTAATAAAGCAAATAAAATATACTACAGAGGTCCCACTCACAACAGACAAATAGATTTCAACAACAAAATAAAGCTTCCATACGATGAAAACATCCAAAAGGCCACCGAGCAACTCAGTTCTAATAATCCTTTCATTTTCCATTATCCCAAATCCATCGGGAGTTCGCTCGTTAACGTATACTTAAATAACAAAAGGGAAGAAGCCGAGTTTACAAGATACCGTTTAGTAATTGTCATGACATTTATGTAGGCGAGACAGGTAGATCGCTTCTCGCAAAGAATAACAGAGCACAAAAGATCAGCACGTTACGCTTCGGAGAGTTCGGGAATTTTCCTACATATTAGAAATACAGGGCATGTCATTAACTGGAGTGGGGCGGAGTTGGTTTTCAAGAGTAGCTGTCCGTACAAAAGAAAGATGCTGGAATCTGCTATCATCAATCAAACCAACAATATGAACCTGTCAGGAGGACATTGGAAATCGGACGCCATTGACACCTTAATCCTCGGACCCCTTTTGAAGAAGATGACCCAAGAAACGCGACCGCTAGATCCATCGCCAAACGGGAGCTAATGTGGCCAAAAACCACTAGGGAATTTGGTCAATCTCCTCCTTCTTAAGAAACGCCACCTCCTTAACATCGGAGGC